>NW_027597455.1:0-80026 GCF_964194155.1 Cetorhinus maximus
ATCACCGGTAGGTTAAAGGGACAGCGAGTGAGATCACCGGGAGGTTAAAGGGACAGAGAGCGAGAGCATGGGGAGGTTAAAGGGACAGAGAGTGATCACGGGGAGGTTAAATGGAAAGAGAGTGAGATCACGGGGAGGTTAAAGTGACAGAGAGTGAGATCACGGGGAGGTTAAAGGGACAGAGAGTGAGATCACGGGGAGGTTAAAGGGACAGATAGTGAGATCACGGGGCTGTTAAAGGGACAGAGTGTGAGATCAGTGGAGGTTAAAGGGACAGAGCATGATATCACGGGGAGGTTAAAGGAACAGTGACTGAGATCACTGGGAGGTTATAGCGACAGAGAGTGAGATCAAGGGTTGGTTAAAGAGACAGAGAGTGAGATCACGGGGATATTAAAGGGACAGATAGTGAGATCACGGGGAGGTTAATGGGACAATGCGTGAGATCACGGGGAGGTTAAAGGGACAGAGAATGAGATCACAGGTAGGTTATAGGGACAGAGAGTGAGATCACGAGGAGGTTAAAGGGACAGAGAGTGAGGTCATGGGGAGGTTAAATGTACAGAGAGTGAAATCACGGGGAGGTTTAAAAGGACAGAGAGTGAGATCACGGGTAGTTTAAAGGGCAGAGAGTGAGATCACGGGAAGGTTTATGGGCCAGAGATTGATCACAAGGAGGTTAAAGGGACAGAGAGTGAGATCACGGCAGGGTCAAAGGAACAGAGAGTGAGATCACGTGGCGGTTAAAGGGACAGAGAGTGAGATCATGTGGTGGTTAAAGTGACAGAGAGTGAGATCACGTGGCGGTTAAAGGGACAGAGAGTGAGATCATGTGTTGGTTAAAGGGACAGAGAGTGAGATCACGGAGATGTTAAAGGGACATAGAGTGAGTTCACGGGTAGGTAAAAGGGACAGAGAGTGAAATTACAGGGAGCTTAAAGGGTCAGAGTGCGATCAAGGGGAGGTTAAAGGGACAGAGTGTGAGATAACGGGGAGGATAAAGGGACAGAGTGTGAGATCACGGTATGGTTAAAGGGACAGAGAGTGAGATGACGGGGAGGTTAAAGGGACAGAGAGTGAAATTACGGGGAGGTTAAAGGCACAGACAGTAAGATCGGGCACAATTAAAGGGACAGAGAGCGAGATCACGGGGAGTTAAATGAACAGAGAGTGAGATCACGGGAAGGTTATAGGGACAGAGAGTGAGATCACGGGGAGGTTAAAGGGACAGAGAGTTAGATCATGGGGAGGTTAAAGGAACAGTGAGTGAGATCACGGGGAGGTTAAAGGGACAGAGCATGATATCACGGGGTGGTTAAAGGAACAGAGAGTGAGATCACGGGTATGTTTTAGGGAGAGAGAGTGAGGTCACGGGAAGGTTAAAGGGACAGAGAGAGAGATCACGGGTGGTTATAGGTACAGAGAGTGAGATCACGAGGAGCTTAAAGGGACAGAGAGTGAGATCATGAGGAGGTTAAAGGTACAGAGATTGAGATCACGGGGAAGTTAAAGGGAAAGAGAGTGAGATCACGGGGAGCTTAAAGGGGCAGAGAGTGAGATCACGGGGAGGTTGAAGGGCCAGAGAGTGATCACGAGGAGGTTAAAGGGACAGAGAGTGAGATCACGGGAGGGTTAAATGAACAGAGAGTGAGATCACGGGGAGTTAAATGGAGAGAGAGTGAGATCACGGGGTGTTAAAGAGACAGAGAGTGAGATCACGGGGAGGGTAAAGCGATAGCGAGTGAGATCAAGGGGAGGTTAAAGGGACATATTGTGAGATCACAGGGAGATAAAGGGACAGAGAATGAGATCACGGGAGGGTTAAAGGGACAGCGAGTGAGATCACGGGGCGGTTAAAGGGACATAGTCTGAGATCACGGGGAGATTAAAGGGACAGTGAGTGAGATCACCGGAGGTTAAAGGGACAGAGAGTGAGATCACGGGGAGCTTAAAGGAACAGAGAGTGAAATCACGGAGAGGTTAAAGGCACAGAGAGGGAGAAGACGGGGAGGTTAAAGTGACAGAGAGTGAGATCAAGGGGAGATTAAAGGGACAGCGAGTGAGATCACGGGGCGGTTAAAGGGACATAGTCTGAGATCACGGGGAGATTAAAGGGACAGAGAGTGAGATCACGGGAGGTTAAAGGGACAGAGAGTGAGATCACGGGGAGCTTAAAGGGACAGAGAGTGAGATCACAGAGAGGTTAAAGGCACAGAGAGGGAGAAGACGGGGAGGTTAAAGTGACAGAGAGTGAGATCAAGGGGAGGTTAAAGGGACAGAGAGTGAGATCACGGGGAGGTTAAAGGGACAGATAGTGAGATCACGGGGAGGTTAATGGGACAAAGCGTGAGATCACGGGGAGTTTATAGGGACAGAGCGTGAGATCACGGGTAGGTTATATGGACAGAGAGTGAGATCACGAGGAGGTTAAAGGGACAGAGAATGAGATCACGGGTACGTTATAGGCACAGAGAGTGAGATCACGAGGAGGTTAAAGGGACAGAGAGTGAGATCATGGGGAGGTTAAATGTACAGAGAGTGAGATCACGGGGAGGTTTAAAAGGACAGAGAGTGAGATCACGGGTAGTTTAAAGGGGCAGAGAGTGAGATCACGGGGAGGTTAAAGGGCCAGAGATTGATCACAAGGAGGTTAAAGGGACAGAGAGTGAGATCACGATAGGGTCAATGGAACAGAGAGTGAGATCACGGGGCAGGTAAAGGGACAGAGAGTGAGATCATGTGGTGGTTAAAGGGACATGGAGTGAGATCACGGGGAGGTTAAAGGGACAGAGAGTGAGATCACGGGGAGGTTAAAGGGACAGAGAGTGAGATCACGGGAAGATTTAAGGGACAGAGAGTGAGATAATGGGGAGGTTAAAGGTACAGAGAGTGGGAGCACGGGGAGGTTAAAGGGACAGAGAGTGAGATCACGGGGAGGTTAAAGGGACAGAGAGTGAGATCACGTGGAGGTTAAAGGGACAGAGCGTGAGATCACGGGGAGATTAAAGGGACAGAGAGTGAGATCATGGGGAGGTTAAAGGTACAGAGAGTGAGAGCACGGGGAGGTTAAATGGACAGAGAGTGAGATCACGAGGAGGTTAACGGGACAGAGAGTGAGATCACGGGGAGGTTAAAGGGACAGAGAGTGAGATCACGTGGAGGTTAAAGGGGCAGAGGGTTAGAGGACGGGGAGGTTGAAGGGCCAGAGAGTGAACACGAGGAGGTTAAACGGACAAAGAGTGAGATCACGGTAGGGTTAAAGGACCAGAGAGTGAGATCACGGGGAAGGTAAAGGGACAGAGAGTGAGATCACCTGGAGGTTAAAGGGACAGAGAGTGAGATCACGGGGAGGTTAAAGGGACAGAGAGAAATCATGGAGATGTTATTGGGAGAGAGAGTGAGATTACGGGTAGGTAAAAGGGACAGAGAGTGAGATCACTGGGAGCTTAAAGGGACAGAGTGCGATCAAGGGGAGGTTAAAGGGACGAGAGTGAGATCACCGGGAGGTTAAAGGGACAGAGTGTGAAATTTCGGGAGTTTAAAGGGACAGAGAGTGAGATCACGGGGAGGTTAAAGGCTCAGAGAGTGAGATCACGGGGTGATTAAAGGGACAGAGAGTGAGATCACGTGAGTGTTAAAGGAACAGAGAGTGAGATCACGGGAAGGTTATAGGGACAGAGAGTTAGATCACGGGGACGTTAAAGGAACAGTGAGTGAGATCAAGGGGTGGTTAAAGGGACAGAGAGTGAGATCACTGGGAGGTTAAAGGGACTGAGAGAAATCACGGAGATGTTAAAGGGACAGAGAGTGAGATCACTGGGAGCTTAAAGGGTCAGCGTGCGATCAAGGGGAGGTTAAAGGGACAGAGAGTGCGATCACGGGGAGGTTAAAGTGTCAGAGTGTGAAATTTCGAGAGTTTAAAGGGACAGAGAGAGAGATCAACTGGAGGTTAAAGGGGCAGTGAGTGAGATCACGGGGAGATTAAAGGGAGAGAGTGTGAGATCACGGTGAGGTTAAAGGGACATAGTATGAAATAACGGGAGGTTAAAGGGACAGAGAGAGAGATCACAGGGATGTTAATGGGACAGAGAGTGACATCACAGGGAGGTTAAAGGGACAGAAATTGAGATCGGGCACAGTTATAGCGACAGAGAGCGAGATCACGGGGAGTTAAATGGACAGAGAGTGAGATGACGGGGAGTTAAAGGGTCAGAGAGTGAGATCACGGGGAGTTAATGGGACATGGAGTGAGATCACCGGGAGGATAAAGGGACAGAGATTGAGATCGCGGGAAGGTTAAAGGGACAGCGAGTGAGATCAAGGGGAGGTTAAAGGGACATAGTGTGAGATCACGGGGAGATTAAAGGGACAGAGAGTGAGATCACGGGACGGTTAAAGGGACATGGAGTGAGATCACAGGTAGGTTAAAGGGACAGCGAGTGAGATAACTGGGAGGTTAAAGGGACAGAGAGCGAGAACATGTGGAGGTTAAAGGGACAGAGAGTGTTCACGGGGAGGTTAAAGGGAAAGAGAGTGAGATCACGGGGAGGTTAAAGTGACAGAGAGTGAGATCACGGGGAGGTTAAAGGGACAGAGAGTGAAATCACGGGAGGTTAAAGGGACAGAGAGTGAGATCACGGGGCTGTTAAAGTGACAGAGTGTGAGATCACGTGGAGGTTAAAGGGACAGAGCATGATATCACGGGGAGGTTAAAGGGACAGAGCATGATATCTCGGGGAGGTTAAAGGAACAGAGAGTGAGATCACGGGTATGTTATAGGGAGAGTGAGTGAGATGACGGGAAGGTTAAAGGGACAGAGAGAGAGATCACGGGGTGGTTAAAGGGACAGAGAGTGAGATCACGAGGAGGTTAAAGGGATAGAGAGTGAGATCATGAGGAGGTTAAAGGTACAGTGATTGAGATCACGGAGAAGTTAAAGGGGCAAAGAGTGAGATCACGGGGAGGTTGAAGGGCCAGAGAGTGATCACGAGGAGGTTAAAGGGACAGAGAGTGAGATCACGGGAGGGTTAAATGAACAGAGAGTGAGATCACGGGGAGGTTAAAGTGACAGAGAGAGATCACGGAGATGTTAAAGAGACATAGAGTGAGTTCAAGGGTAGGTAAAAGGGACAGAGAGTGAAATTA
Source organism: Cetorhinus maximus (assembly GCF_964194155.1). Lineage (NCBI taxonomy): Eukaryota > Metazoa > Chordata > Chondrichthyes > Lamniformes > Cetorhinidae > Cetorhinus > Cetorhinus maximus. The sequence continues at coordinate 5,146 of NW_027597455.1, forward strand.
CGGGGAGCTAAAAAGGGTCAGAGTGCGATCAAGGGGTGGTTAAAGGGACAGACAGTGAGATCATGGGGAGTATAAAGGGACAGAGTGTGAGATGACGAGGAGGTTAAAGGGCCAGAGAGTGAGATCACGGGAGGGGCAATGGAACAGAGAGTGAGATCACGGGGAGGTTAAAGGGACAGAGAGTGAGATCACGGGAAGGTTATAGGGTCAGAGAGTGAGATCACGGGGAGGTTTAAGGGACAGAGTGAGATAATGGGGAGGTTAAAGGTACAGAGAGTGAAAGCACGGGGAAGTTAAAGGGACAGAGAGTGAGATCACGTGGAGCTTAAAGGGACAGAGAGTGAGATCACGTTGAGGTTAAAGGGACAGAGAGTGAGATCACGGGGAGATTAAAGGTACAGAGAGTGAGATCACGAGGAGGTTAAACGGACAGTGAGTGAGATCATGGGGAGGTTTAAGGTACAGAGAGGAGATCACGGTGTGGTTAAAGGGACAGAGAGTGAGATCACGTGGAGGTTAAAGGGGCAGAGGGTGAGATCACGGGGAGGTTGAAGGGCCAGAGAGTGATCACGAGGAGGTTAAACGGACAAAGAGTGAGATCACGAGGAGGTTAAAGGGTCAGAGAGTGAGATCACGTGTGGGTTAAAGGGACAGAGAGTGAGATCAATGTGAGCTTAAAGGGTCAGAGTGCGATCAAGGGGAGGTTAAAGGGACAGAGTGTGAAATTTCGAGAGTTTAAAGGGACAGAGAGAGAGATCAACTGGAGGTTAAAGGGGCTGTGAGTGAGATCACGGGGAGATTAAAGGGAGAGATTGTGAGATCACAGTGAGGTTAAAGGGAGAGAGAGAGAGATCACAGGGATGTTAATGGGACAGAAATTGAGATCGGGCACAGTTATAGCGACAGAGAGCGAGATCACGGGGAGTTAAATGGACAGAGAGTGAGATGACGGGGAGCTTAAAGGGTCAGAGTGTGATCAAGGGGAGGTTAAAGGGACAGGGTGTGAGATAACGGGAGGTTAAAGGGACAGAGAGAGAGATCACGGGGAGGATAAAGGGACAGTGAGTGAGATCACGGGGTGATTAAAGGACAGAGTGTTAGATCACGGTATGGTTAAAGGGACAGAGAGTGAGATGACGGTGAGGTTAACGGGACAGAGAGTGAAATTACGGGGAGGTTAAAGGCACAGAGAATGAGATCGGGCACAGTTAAAGGGACAGAGAGCGAGATCACGGGGAGTTAAATGAACAGAGAGTGAGATCACGGGAAGGTTATAGGTACAGTGAGTGAGAGCATGGGTAGGTTAAAGGGACAGAGAGTGATATCACGGGGAGGTTAAAGGGACAGAGAGTGAGATCACGAGGAGTTTAAAGGGACAGAGAGTGAGATCACGGGAGGGTTAAAGGAACAGAGAGTGAGATCACGGGGAGGTTACAGGGACAGAGAGTGAGATCACGAGGAGGTTAAAGGGACAGACAGTGAGATCACGTGGAGGTTAAAGGGACAGAGAGTGAGATCACGGAGAGGTTAAAGTGACAGAGATAGATCCCGGAGATGTTAAAGGGACATAGAGTGAGTTCACGGGTAGGTAAAAGGGACAGAGAGTGAGATCACGTGGTGCTTAAAGGGACAGAGTGCGATCAAGAGAGGTTAATGGGACAGAGAGTGAGATCATGGGGAGGATAAAGGGACAGAGTGTGAGATAACGGGAGGTTAAAGGGACAGAGAGTGAGATCACGGGAAGGATAAAGGGACAGTGAGTGAGATCACGGAGAGATTAAAGGGACAGATTGTGAGATCACAGTATGGTTAAAGGGACAGATAGTGAGATGACGGGGAGGTTAACGGGACAGAGAGTGAGATTACGGGGAGGTTAATGGGACAGAGAGTGAGATCGGGCGCAGTTAAAGGGACAGAGAGCGAGATAACGGTGAGTTAAATGGACAGAGAGTGAGATCACGGGTAGTTTAGATGGGCAGAGAGTGAGATCACGGGGAGGTTAAAGGGTCAGAGAGTGAGATCACGGGAGGGGCAAAGGAACAGAGAGTGAGATCACGGGGAGGTTAATGGGACAGAGAGTGAGATCACATGGTGGTTAAAGGGACAGAGAGTGAGATCACGGAGAGGTTAAAGGGACAGAGAGAGATCACGGAGATGTTAAAGGGACATAGAGTGAGTTCACGGGTCGGTAAAAGGGACAGAGAGTGAGATCACGGGGAGGTTAAAGGGACAGAGAGTGAGATCGGGCACAGTTAAAGGGACAGAGAGCGAGATTACGGGGAGTTAAATGGACAGAGAGTGAGATCATGGGAAGGTTATAGGTACCGAGATTGAGGTAACGGGGATGTTAAAGGGACAGAGAGTGAGATCATGGGGAGGTTAAAGGTACAGAGAGTGAGATCATCGGGAGGTTAAAGGGACAGAGAGTGAGATCACGTGGAGGTTAATGGGACAAAGCGTGAGATCACGGGGAGTTTAAAGTGACAGAGCGTGAGATCACGGGTAGGTTATAGGGACAGTGAGTGAGATCACGAGGAGGTTAAAGGGACAGAGCGTGAGATCATGGGGAGGTTAAAGGTACAGAGAGTGAGATCACGGGCAGGTTTAAAGGGACAGAGAGTCAGAACACGGGTATCTTAAAGGGGCAGAGAGTGAGATGACAGGGAGATTAACGGGACAGAGAGTTAGATTACGGGGAGGTTAAAGGGACAGAGAGTGTGATCGGGCACAGTTGAAGGGACAGGGAGCAGGATCACGGGGAGTTAAATGGACAGAGAGCGAGATCACGGTATGGTTAAAGGGACAGAGAGTGAGATGACGGGGAGGTTAACGGGACAGAGAGTGAGATTACGGGGAGGTTAAAGGGACAGAGAGTGAGATCGGGCACAGTTAAAGGGACAGAGAGCGAGATAACGGGGAGTTAAATGGACAGAGAGTGAGATCAGGGGTAGTTTAAACGGGCAGAGAGTGAGATCACGGGGAGGTTAAAGAGCCAGAGAGTGATCACGAGGTGGTTCAAGGGATTGAGAGTGAGATGACAGGGAGGTTAAAGGGACAGAGAGTGAGATCACGGTATGGTTAAAGGGACAGATAGTGAGATGACGGGGAGGTCAATGGGACAAAGCGTGAGATCACGGGGAGTTTAAAGGGACAGAGAGTGAGATCATGGGGAGGTTTAAAGGGAGAGAGAGTCAGATCACGGTTATTTTAAAGGGGCAGAGAGTGAGATCACGGGGAGCTTAAAGGGACAGAGAGTGAGATCACGGGGAGGTTAAAGGGACAGAGAGTGAGATCACGGTATGGTTAAAGGGACAGATAGTGAGATGACGGGGAGGTTAACGGGACAGAGAGAAGGATTACGGGGAGCTTAATGGGACAGAGAGTGAGATCGGGCGCAGTTAAAGGGACAGAGAGCGAGATAACGGTGAGTTGAATGGACAGAGAGTGAGATCACGGGTAGTTTAAATGGGCAGAGAGTGAGATCACGGGGAGGTTAAAGGGCCAGAGAGTGATCACGAGGAGGTTAATGGGACAGAGAGTGAGATCACGGGGAGTTTAAAGGGACAAAGCTTGAGATCACGGGTAGTTTAAATGGGCAGTGAGTGAGATCACGGGGATGTTAAAGGGCAAGAGAGTGAGATCACGTGGTGGTTAAAGGGACAGAGAGTGAGATCACGTGGTGGTTAAAGGGAAAGAGAGTGAGATCACGAGGAGGTTAAAGGGACAGAGAGTGAGATCAGAGGGAGGTTAAAGGTACAGAGAGTGAGATCACGGGCAGGTTTAAAGGGACAGAGAGTCAGAACACGGGTATTTTAAAGGGACAGAGAGTGAGATGACGGGGAGGATAACGGGTCAGAGAGTGAGATTACGGGGAGGTTAAAGTGAAAGAGAGTGTGATCGGGCACAGTTAAAGGGACATAGAGCGAGATAACGGGAAGTGAAATGGACAGAGAGTGAGATCACGGGTAGTTTAAATGGGCAGAGAGTGAGATCACGGGGAGGTTAAAGGGCAAGAGAGTGATCACGAGGAGGTTAAATGGACAGAGAGTGAGATCACGGGAGGGGCAAAGGAACGGTGAGTGAGATCACGAGGAGGTTAAAGGGACAGAGAGTGAGATCAGAGGGAGGTTAAAGGTACTGAGAGTGAGATCACGGGCAGTTTAAATGGGCAGAGAGTGAGATCAGGGGTAGATAAAAGGGGCAGAGAATGAGATCGCGGGGAGGTTAAAGGGCCAGAGAGTAATCACGAGGAGGTTAAAGGGACAGAGAGTGAGATCACGGGGAGGTTAAAGGGACAGAGAGAGATCACGGAGATGTTAAAGGGACATAGAGTGAGTTCACGGGTCGGTAAAAGGGACAGAGAGAGAGATCACGGGGAGCTTAAAGGTTCAGACTGCGATCAAGGGGAGGTTAAAGGGACAGAGAGTGAGATCGGGCACAGTTAAAGGGACAGAGAGCAGGATCACGGGGAGTTAAATGGACAGAGAGTGAGATCACGGGAAGGTTATAGGGACAGAGAGTGAGATCACGGGGATGATAAAGGGAGAGAGAGTGAGATCATGGGGAGGTGAAAGGTACAGTGAGTGAGATCACGGGGAAGTTACAGGGACAGAGAGTGAGATGACGGGGACGTTAAAGTGACAGGGAGTGAGATCACGGGGAGGTTAAAGGGACAGAGAGTGAGATCACGGGGAGGTTAAAGGAACAGAGAGTGAGATCACGGGGAGGTTAATGGGACAAAGCGTGAGATCACGGGGAGTTTAAAGGCACAGAGCGTGAGATCACGGGTAGGTTATAGGGACAGAGAGTGAGATCACGAGGAGGTTAAAGGGACAGAGAGTGAGATCATGGGGTGGTTAAAGGTACAGAGAGTGAGATCACGAGGAGGTTAAAGGGGCAGAGAGTGATCACGAGGAGGTTAAAGGGATAGAGAGTGAGATCACGGGAGGGTTAAAGGAACAGAGATTGAGATCACAGGGAGGTTAAAGGGACAGAGAGTGATATCACGAGGAGGTTAAAGGGGCAGAGAGTGATCACGAGGAGGTTAAAGGGATAGAGAGTGAGATCACGGGAGGGTTAAAGGAACAGAGATTGAGATCACAGGGAGGTTAAAGGGACAGAGAGTGATATCACGTGGAGGTTAAAGGGACAGAGAGTGAGATCAGGGGGAGGTTAAAGGGACAGAGAGAGATCACGGAGATGTTAAAGGGACATAGAGTGAGTTCACGGGTAGGTATAAGGGACAGAGAGTGAAATCACGGGGAGCTTAAAGGGACAGAGTGCGATCAAGGGGAGGTTCAAGGGACAGAGAGAGAGATCACGGGGAGCATAAAGCATCATTGAGTGAGATCACGGGGAGATTAAAGGGACAGAGTGTTAGATCACGGTATGTTTAAAGGGACAGAGAGTGAGATGACGGGGAAGTTAAAGGGAAACAGAGTGAGATCACAGGTAGTTTAAAGGGACAGAGATTGAGATCACGGTGAGGTTAAAGGGCCAGAGAGTGATCATGAGGAGGTTAAAGGGACAGAGAGTGAGATCACGGGAGGGGCAAAGGAACGGAGAGTGAGATCACGGGGAGGTTAAAGGGACAGAGAGTGAGATCACGGGGAGGTTAAAGGGACAGAGAGAGATCATGGACATGTTAAAGGGACATAGAATAGATCACGGGTAGGCAAAAGGGACAGAGTGAGAGATGACGGGGAGCTGAAAGGGTCAGAGTGCGATCAAGAGGAGGTTAAAGGGACAGAGAGTGAGATCGGGCACAGTTAAAGGGACAGAGAGCGAGATCACAGGGAGTTAAATGGACAGAGAGTGATATCACGGGGAGGTTAATGGGACAGAGAGTGAGATCACGGGGAGGTTAAAGGGACAGAGCGTGAGATCACGGGTAGGTTATAGGGACAGTGAGTGAGATCACGAGGAGGTTAAAGGGACAGAGCGTGAGATCATGGGGAGGTTAAAGAAACAGAGAGTGAGATCACGGGCAGGTTTAAAGGGACAGAGAGTCGGAACACGGGTATCTTAAAGGGGCAAAGAGTGAGATGACGGGGAGATTAACGGGACAGAGAGTTAGATTACGGGGAGGTTAAAGGGACAGAGTGTGAGATCATGCGGAGGATAAAGGGACAGAGTGTGAGATAAAGGGAGGTTAAAGGGACAGAGAGTGTGATCGGGCACAGTTAAAGGGACAGGGAGCGAGATCACGGGGAGTTAAATGGATAGAGAGCGAGATCACGGTATGGTTAAAGGGACAGAGAGTGAGATGACGGGGAGGTTAACGGGACAGAGAGTGAGATTACGGGGAGGTTAAAGGGACAGAGAGCGAGATAACGGGGAGTTAAATGGACAGAGAGTGAGATCAGGGGTAGTTTAAATGGGCAGAGAGTGAGATCAGGGGTAGTTTAAACGGGCAGAGAGTGAGATCACGGGGAGGTTAAAGGGACAGAGAGTGAGAACACGTGGTGGTTAAAGGGACAGAGAGTGAGATCACGGGGAGGTTAATGGGACAAAGCGTGAGATCACGGTGAGTTTAAAGGGACAGAGAGTGAGATCACGGGTAGGTTATAGGGACAGTGAGTGAGATCACGAGGAGGTTAAAGGGACAGAGCGTGAGATCATGGGGAGGTTAAAGGTACAGAGAGTGAGATCACGGGCAGGTTTAACGGGACAGAGAGTCAGAACACGGGTATCTTAAAGGGGCAGAGAGTGAGATGACGGGGAGTTTAACGGGACAGAGAGTTAGATTACGGGGAGGTTAAAGGGACAGAGTGTGAGATCGGGCACAGTTAAAGGGACAGAGAGCGAGATAACGGGGAGTTAAATGGACAGAGAGTGAGATCACGGGTAGTTTAAATGGGCAGAGAGTGAGATCAGGGATAGTTTAAAGGGGCAGATAGTGAGATCACGGGGAGGTTAAAGGGCCAGAGAGTGATCATTAGGAGGTAAAAGGGACAGAGCGTGAGATCACGGGAGGGTTAAAGGAACAGAGAGTGAATTAACAGGGATGTTAAAGGGACAGAGAGTGAGATCACGTGGAGGTTAAAGGGACAGAGAGTGAGATCAGGGGGAGGTTAAAGGGACAGAGAGAGATCACGGAGATGTTAGAGGGACATAGAGTGAGTTCACGGTTAGGTTACAGGGACAGAGAGTGAGATCACGGGGAAGTTAAAGGGACAGAGTGCGATCAAGGGGAGGTTAAAGGGACAGAGAGTGAGATCATGCAGAGGATAAAGGGACAGAATGTGAGATAAAGGGAGGTGAAAGGGACAGAGAGTGAGATCGGGCACAGTTAAAGGGACAGGGAGCGAGATCACGGGGAGATAAATGGACAGAGAGCGAGATCACGGTATGGTTAAAGGGACAGAGAGTGAGATGACGGGGAGGTTAACGGGACAGAGAGTGAGATTACGTGGAGGTTAAAGGGACAGAGAGTGAGATCGGGCACAGTTAAAGGGACAGAGAGCGAGATAACGGGGAGTTAAATGGACAGAGAGAGAGATCACTGGTAGTTTAAATGGGCAGAGAGTGGGATCGGGGGTAGTTTAAACGGGCAGAGAGTGAGATCACGGGGAGGTTAAAGAGCCAGAGAGTGATCTCGAGGTGGTTAAAGGGACAGAGAGTGAGATCACGGGGAGGTTAAAGGGACAGAGAGAGATCACGGAGATGTTAAAGGGACATAGAATAGTTCACGGGTAGGTAAAAGGGACAAAAAGAGAGATCACGGGAAGCTGAAAGGTTCAGAGTGCGATCAAGGGGAGGTTAAAGGGACAGAGAGTGAGATCGGGCACAGTTAAAGGGACAGAGAACGAGATCACGGGGAGTTAAATGGACAGAGAGTGAGATCACGGGAAGGATAAAGGGACAGAGAATGAAATCACGGGGAGGTTAAAGGGACAGAGAGTGAGATCATGGGGAGGTTAAAGGTACAGAGAGTGAGATCACGGGCAGGTTTAAAGGGACAGAGAGTCAGAACACGGGTATTTTAAAGGGACAGAGAGTGAGATGACGGGGAGGATAACGGGTCAGAGAGTGAGATTACGGGGAGGTTAAAGTGAAAGAGAGTGTGATCGGGCACAGTTAAAGGGACATAGAGCGAGATAACGGGAAGTGAAATGGACAGAGAGTGAGATCACGGGTAGTTTAAATGGGCAGAGAGTGAGATCACGGGGAGGTTAAAGGGCAAGAGAGTGATCACGAGGAGGTTAAATGGACAGAGAGTGAGATCAGAGGGAGGTTAAAGGTACAGAGAGTGAGATCACGGGCAGTTTAAATGGGCAGAGAGTGAGATCAGGGGTAGATAAAAGGGGCAGAGAGTGAGATCACGGGGAGGTTAAAGGGACAGAGAGAGATCACGGAGATGTTAAAGGGACATAGAGTGAGTTCACGGGTCGGTAAAAGGGACAGAGAGAGAGATCACGGGGAGCTTAAAGGTTCAGACTGCGATCAAGGGGAGGTTAAAGGGACAGAGAGTGAGATCGGGCACAGTTAAAGGGACAGAGAGCAGGATCACGGGGAGTTAAATGGACAGAGAGTGAGATCACGGGAAGGTTATAGGGACAGAGAGTGAGATCACGGGGATGATAAAGGGAGAGAGAGTGAGATCATGGGGAGGTGAAAGGTACAGTGAGTGAGATCACGGGGACGTTAAAGTGACAGGGAGTGAGATCACGGGGAGGTTAAAGGGACAGAGAGTGAGATCACGGGGAGGTTAAAGGGACAGAGAGTGAGATCACGGGGAGGTTAATGGGACAAAGCATGAGATCACGGGGAGTTTAAAGGCACAGAGCGTGAGATCACGGGTAGGTTATAGGGACAGAGAGTGAGATCACGAGGAGGTTAAAGGGACAGAGAGTGAGATCATGGGGTGGTTAAAGGTACAGAGAGTGAGATCACGGGAAGGTTATAGGGACAGAAAGTGAGATCACGGGGAGGTTAAAGGGACAGAGAGTAATATCACGGGGAGGTTAATGGGACTGAGAGTGAGATCACGGGGAGGTTAAAGGGACAGGGAGTGATATCACGGGGAGGTTAACCGGACAGAGAGCGAGATCATGGGGAGGTTAATGGGACCGAGAGTGAGATCACGGGTAGGTTATAGGGACAGAGAGTGAGATCACGGGTAGGTTATAGGGACAGAGAGTGAGATCACGTGGAGGTTAAAGGGACAGAGAGTGAGATCACGGCGAGGTTAAAGGGACAGAGAGTGAGATCACGTGGAGGTTAAAGGGACAGAGAGTGAGATCACGGGGAGTTAAAAGGGAGAGAGAGTGAGATCACGGGGAGGTTAAAGGGCCAGAGAGTGAGATCACGGGAGGGTTAAAGGAACAGAGAGTGAGATCACGGGGAGGTTAAAGGGACAGAGAGTGAGATCACGTGGAGGTTAAAGGGACAGAGAGTGAGATCACGGGGAGTTAAAAGGGAGAGAGAGTGAGATCACGGGGAGGTTAAAGGGCCAGAGAGTGAGATCACGGGAGGGTTAAAGGAACAGAGAGTGAGATCACGAGGAGTTTAAAGGGACAGAGAGTGAGATCACGGGAGGGTTAAAGGAACAGAGAGTGAGATCACGGGGAGGTTAAAGGGACAGAGAATGAAATCACGTGGAGGTTAAAGGGACAGAGAGTGAGATCATGGGGAGTTTCAAGGGACAGAGAGAGATCACGGAGATGTTAAAGGGACATAGAGTGAGCTCACGGGTAGGTTATTGGGACAGAGAGTGAGATCACGGGAAGCTTAAAGGGACAGAGTGCGATCAAGGGGAGCTTAAAGGGACCGAGAGTGAGATCATGGGGTGGATAAAGGGACAGAGAGTGAGATCACGGGGAGATTAAAGGGACAGAGTGTGAGATCAATGAATGGATAAAGGGACAGAGAATGAGATTACGGGGAGGTTAAAGGGAAAGAGAATGAGATTACGGGGAGGTTAAAGGGACAGAGAGTGAGATCGGGCACAGTTAAAGGGCCAGAGTGCGAGATCACAGGGAGTAAAATGGACAGAGAGTGAGATCACGGGAAGGTTATAGGGAAAGAGAGTGAGATCACGGGGAGGTTTAAGGGACAGAGAGTGAGATAATGGGGAGGTTAAAGGTACAGAGAGTGAGAGCACGGGCAGGTTAAAGGGACAGAGAGTGAGATAATGGGGATGTTAAAGGGGCAGAGAGTGAGATCACGGGTAGTTTAAAGGGACAGAGATTGAGATCACGGTGAGCTCAAAGGGACAGAGAGTGATATCCCGGGGAGGTTAAAGGGTCAGAGAGTGAGATCACGAGGAGGTTAAAGGGACAGAGAGTGAGATCACGGGGAGGTTAAAGGGACAGACAGTGAGATCACGGGTAGGTTAAAGGAACAGAGACTGAGATCACGGGGAGGTTACAGGGACAGAGATTGAGATCACGGGTAGGTTAAAGTGCCAGAGAGTGAGATCACGAGGAGTTTAAAGGGACAGAGAGTGAGTTCACGGGAGGGTTAAAGGAACAGAGAGTGAGATCACGGAGATGTTAAAGGGACATAGAGTTAGCTCACGGGTAGGATATAGGGACAGAGAGTGAGATCACGGGAAGCTTAAAGGGTCAGAGAGTGAGATCATGGGGAGTTTAAAGGGACAGAGAGTGAGATCATGGGGTGGATAAAGGGACAGTGAGTGAGATCACGGGGAGGTTTAAGGGACAAAGAGTGAGATAATGGGGAGGTTAAAGGTACAGAGAGTGAGAGCACGGGGAGGTTAAAGGGACAGAGAGTGAGATCACAGGGAGGCTAAAGGGAAAGAGAGTGAGATCACGTGTAGGTTAAAGGAACAGAGCGTGAGATCACGGGGAGATTAAAGGGCCAGAGAGTGAGATCACGGGGAGGTTAAAGGGACAGAGAGAAATCACGGAGATGTTAAAGGGACAGAGAGTGAGATCACGGGTAGGTAAAAGGGACAGAGAGTGAGATCACTGGGAGCTTAAAGGGACAGAGTGCGATCAAGGGGAGGTTAAAGCGGCAGAGAGTGAGATCACGAGGAGGATAAAGGGGCAGAGTGTGAAATTTCGGTAGTTTAAAGGGACAGAGAGAGAGATCACGGGGAGGTTAAAGGGTCAGAGAGTGAGATCACGGGGTGATTAAAGGGACAGAGAGTGAGATCACGTGAGTGTTAAAGGAACAGAGAGTGGGATCACGGGGAGGTTAAAGGGACAGTGAGTGAGATCACGGGGTGGTTAAAGGGACAGAGAGTGAGATCACTGGGAGCTTAAATGGTCAGAGTGCGATCAAGCGGAGGTTAAAGGGACAGAGGGTGCGATCACGGGGAGGTTAAAGGGACAGAGTGTGAAATTTCGGGAGTTTAAAGGGACAGAGAGAGAGATCAACTGGAGGTTAAAGGGGCAATGAGTGAGATCACAGGGAGATTAAAGGGACATAGTATGAAATAACGGGAGGTTAAAGAAACAGAGAGAGAGATCACAGGGATGTTAATGGGACAGAAATTGAGATCGGGCACAGTTATAGCGACAGAGAGTGAGATCACGGGGAGTTAATGGGACATCGAGTGAGATCACCGGGAGGAAAAAGGGACAGAGAGAGAGATCACGGGGAGGTTAAAAGGACAGCGAATGAGATCAAGGGGAGGTTAAAGGGACATAGTGTGAGATCACAGGGAGATTAAAGGGACGGAGAGTGAGATCACGGGACGGTTAAAGGGACATGTAGTGAGATCACCGGGAGGTTAAAGGGACAGCGAGTGAGATCACCGGGAGGTTAAAAGGACAGAGAGCGAGAACATGGGGAGGTTAATGGGACAGAGAGTGATCACGGGGAGGTTAAAGGGAAAGAGAGCGAGATGACGGGGAGGATAAAGGGACACTGAGTGAGATCACGGGGAGATTAAAGAGACAGAGTGTGAGATCACGGTATGGTTAAAGGGACAGAGAGTGAGATCACGGGGAGGTTAAAGGGACAGAGAGTGAGATCACGGGGAGGTTAAAGGGACAGAGAGTGATGATCACGGGGAGGTTAAAGGGACAGATAGTGAGATCACGGGGCGGTTAAAGGGACAGAGTGTGAGATCACGGGGAGGTTAAAGGAACAGGGAGCGAGATCACGGGGAGGTTATATGGACAGAGAGTGAGATCACGGGAAGGTTAAAGGGACAGAAAGTGAGATCACGAGGAGGTTAAAGGAACAGAGAGTGAGAACATGGGGAGGTTAAAGGTACAGTGATTGAGATCACGGGGTAGTTAAAGGGACAGAGAGTGAGATCACGGGGAGGTAAAAGGGACAGAGAGTGAGATCACGGGGAGGTTAAAGGGACAGAGAGAGAACATGGAGATGTTAAAGGGACAGTGAGAGAGATCACGGGGAGATTAAAGGGACAGAGTGTGAGATTACGGTATGGTTAAAGGGACAGAGAGTGAGATGACGGGGAGGTTCAGGGACAGAGAGTGAGATTACGGGGAGGTTAAAGGGACAGAGAGTGAGATCACAGGGATGTTAAAGGGACAGAGAGTGACATGACGGGGAGGTTAAAGGGACATAAATTGAGATCGTGCACAGTTATAGGGACAGAGAGCGAGATCAAGGGGAGTTAAAGGGACAGAGAGTGAGATGACGAGGAGGTTAAAGGGACAGCGAGTGCGATCAAGGGGAGTTTAAAGGCACATAGTGTGAGACCACGGGGAGGTTAAAGGGACAGAGAGTGAGATCACGGAAAGGTTAAAGGGACATGGATTGAGATCACCGGGTGGTTAAAGGGACAGCGAGTGAGAACACGGGGAGCTTAAAGGGACATAGTCTGAGATCACGGTGGGATTAAAGGGACCGAGAGTGAGATCACGGGAGGGTTAAAGGAACAGAGACTGAGATCACGGGGAGGTTAAAGGGACAGCGAGTGAGATCACAGGGAGTTTAAAGGGACAGAGAGTGAGATCACGGGGAGGTTAAAGGGAGAGAGAGTGAGATCACGGGGAGCTTAATGGGACAAAGCATGAGATCACGGGGAGTTTAAAGGGACAGAGCGTGAGATCACGGGTAGGTTACATGGACAGAGAGTAAGATCACGGGAAGGTTAAAGGGACAGAGAGTGGCATCACGCGGAGGTTAAAGGGCCAGAGAGTGATCACGAGGAGGTTAAAGGGACATAGAGTGAGATCACGGTAAGGTTAAAGGGACAGAGAGTGAGATGACGGGGAGGTTAACGGGACAGTGAGTGAGATTACGGGGAGGTTAAAGGGACAGAGTGTGAGATCACGGTAAGGTTAAAGGGACAGAGAGTGAGATGACGTGGAGGTTAACGGGACAGTGAGTGAGATTACGGGGAGGTTAAAGGGACAGAGAGTGAGGTCGGGCACAGTTAAAGGGACAGAGAGCGAGATCACCTGGAGTTAAATGGACAGAGAGTGAGATCACGGGAAGGTTATAGGGACAGAGAGTGAGATCACAGGGAGGTTAAAGGGGCAGAGAGTGAGATCATGGGGAGGTTAATGGTACAGAGAGTGAGATCACGGAGAGATTAAAGGGACAGAGAGTGAGATCTTGGCGAGATTAAAGGAACAGAGAGTGAGATCACGGGGAAGTTAACGGGACAGAGAGTGAGATCACGAGGAGGTTAAAGGGACGAAGAGTGAGATCACGGGGAGGTTAAAGGTACAGAGAGTGAGATCACGGGGAGGTTAAAGGGACAGAGAGTGATATCACAGGGAGGTTAAAGGGGCAGAGAGTGAGATCACGGGGAGGTTAAAGGGCCAGAGAGTGATCACGAGGAGGTTAAAGGGACACAGAGTGAGATCACAGAAGGGTTAAAGGAACAGAGAGTGAGATCACGTGGAGGTTAAAGGGACAGAGAGTGAGATCCCGGGGAGGTTAAAGTGACAGATAGAGATCACGGAGATGTTAAAGGGACAGAGAGTGAGATCACGGGTACGTAAGAGGGACAGAAAGTGAGATCACAGGGAGCTTAAAGGGACAGAGTGCAATCAAGGGGATGTTAAACGGACAGAGAGTGAGATCACAGGGATGTTAAAGGGACAGAAATTGTGATCGGGCACAGTTAAAGGGAAAGAGAGCGAGAGTGATATCACGCGGAGGTTAACGGGGCAGAGAGTGAGATCACGGTGAGGTTAAAGGGACAGAGAGTGAGATCCCGGGGAGGTTAAAGTGACAGATAGAGATCACGGAGATGTTAAAGGGACAGAGAGTGAGATCACGGGTACGTAAGAGGGACAGAGAGTGAGATCACGGGGAGATTAAAGGGACAGAGAGTGAGATCATGGGGAGGTTAAAGGTACAGAGAGTGAGATCACGGGGAGGTTAAAGGGACAGAGAGTGAGATCACGGGGAGGTTAAAGGTACAGAGAGTGAGATCACGGGGAGGTTAAAGGGACAGAGAGTGAGATCACGGGGAGGTTAATGGGACATAGAGCGAGATAACGGGGAGTGAATTGTACAGAGAGTGAGATCACGGGTATTAAAATGGGCAGAGAGTGAGATCAGGGGTAATTTAAAGGGGCAGAGAGTGAGATCACGGGGAGGTTAAAGGGCAAGAGAGTGATCTCGAGGAGGTTAAATGGACAGAGAGTGAGATCAGAGGGAGGTTAAAGGTACAGAGAGTGAGATAACGGGCAGGTTTTAAGGGACAGAGAGTGAGATCACGTGGTGGTTAAAGGGACAGAGAGTGAGATCACAAGGAGGTTAAAGGGAGAGAGAGTGAGATCAGAGGGAGGTTAAAGGTACAGAGAGTGAGATCACGGGCAGGTTTTAAGGGACAGAGAGTCAGAACACGGGTATCTTAAAGGGACAGAGAGTGAGATGACGGGGAGTGAAATGGACAGAGAGTGAGATCACGGGTAGTTTAAATGGGCAGAGAGTGAGATCAGGGGTAGTTTAAAGGGGCAGAGAGTGAGATCGCGGGGAGGTTAAAGGGCCAGAGAGTGAGATCACGGGAAGATTAAAGGGACAGAGAGTGAGATCACGTGGTGGTTAAAGGGACAGAGAGTGAGATCACGGGGAGGTTAAAGGGACAGAGAGAGATCACGGAGATGTTAAAGGGACATAGAGTGAGTTCACGGGTCGGTAAAAGGGACAGAGAGAAAGATCACGGGGAGCTTAAAGGGTCAGAGTGCGATCAAGGGGAGGTTAAAGGGTCAAAGAGTGAGATCGGGCGCAGTTAAAGGGACAGAGAGCGAGATCACAGGGAGTTAAATGGACAGAGACTGAGATCACGGGAAGGTTATAGGGACAGAGAGTGAGATCACGGGGAGCTTAAAGGGAGAGAGAGTGAGATCATGGGGAGGTTAAAGGTACAGTGAGTGAGATCACGGGGAGGTTAACGGGGCAGAGAGTGAGATCACGGTGAGGTTAAAGGGACAGAGAGTGAGATCCCGGGGAGGTTAAAGTGACAGATAGAGATCACGGAGATGTTAAAGGGACAGAGAGTGAGATCACGGGTACGTAAGAGGGACAGAGAGTGAGATCACGGGGAGATTAAAGGGACAGAGAGTGAGATCATGGGGAGGTTAAAGGTACAGAGAGTGAGATCACGGGGAGGTTAAAGGGACAGAGAGTGAGATCACGGGGAGGTTAATGGGACATAGAGCGAGATAACGGGGAGTGAATTGTACAGAGAGTGAGATCACGGGTATTAAAATGGGCAGAGAGTGAGATCAGGGGTAATTTAAAGGGGCAGAGAGTGAGATCACGGGGAGGTTAAAGGGCAAGAGAGTGATCTCGAGGAGGTTAAATGGACAGAGAGTGAGATCAGAGGGAGGTTAAAGGTACAGAGAGTGAGATAACGGGCAGGTTTTAAGGGACAGAGAGTGAGATCACGTGGTGGTTAAAGGGACAGAGAGTGAGATCACAAGGAGGTTAAAGGGAGAGAGAGTGAGATCAGAGGGAGGTTAAAGGTACAGAGAGTGAGATCACGGGCAGGTTTTAAGGGACAGAGAGTCAGAACACGGGTATCTTAAAGGGACAGAGAGTGAGATGACGGGGAGTGAAATGGACAGAGAGTGAGATCACGGGTAGTTTAAATGGGCAGAGAGTGAGATCAGGGGTAGTTTAAAGGGGCAGAGAGTGAGATGACGGGGAGTGAAATGGACAGAAAGTGAGATCACGTGGTGGTTAAAGGGACAGAGAGTGAGATCACGGGGAGGTTAAAGGGACAGAGAGAGATCACGGAGATGTTAAAGGGACATAGAGTGAGTTCACGGGTCGGTAAAAGGGACAGAGAGAAAGATCACGGGGAGCTTAAAGGGTCAGAGTGCGATCAAGGGGAGGTTAAAGGGTCAAAGAGTGAGATCGGGCGCAGTTAAAGGGACAGAGAGCGAGATCACAGGGAGTTAAATGGACAGAGACTGAGATCACGGGAAGGTTATAGGGACAGAGAGTGAGATCACGGGGAGCTTAAAGGGAGAGAGAGTGAGATCATGGGGAGGTTAAAGGTACAGTGAGTGAGATCACGGGGAGGTTACAGGGACAGAGAGTGATATGACGGGGAGGTTAAAGTGACAGAGAGTGAGATTACGGGGAGGTTAAAGGGACAGAGAGTGAGATCACGGGGAGGTTAAAGGGACAGAGATTGAGATCACGCGGAGGTTAATGGGACAAAGCGTGAGATAACGGGGAGTTTAAAGGCACAGAGCGTGAGATCACGGGTAGGTTATAGGGACAGAGAGTGAGATCATGGGGAGGTTAAAGGTACAGAGAGTGAGATCACGGGCAGGTTTAAAGGGACAGAGAGTCAGAACACGGGTATCTTAAAGGGGCAGAGAGTGAGATCACGGGGAGGTTAAAGGGCCAGAGAGTGATCACGAGGAGGTTAAAGGGATAGAGAGTGAGATCACGGGAGGGTTAAAGGAACAGAAAGTGAGATCACAGGGAGGTTAAAGGGACAGAGTGTGATATCACGTGGAGGTTAAAGGGACAGAGAGTGTGATCAGGGGCTGGTTAAAGGGACAGAGAGAGATCACGGAGATGTTAAAGGGACATAGAGTGAGTTCACGGGTAGGTGTAAGGGACAGAGAGTGAAATCACGGGGAGCTTAAAGGGACAGAGTGCGATCAAGGGGAGGTTAAAGGTACAGAGATTGAGATCACGGGGAGCTTAAAGGGACAGAGTGCGATCAAGGGGAGGTTAAAGGGACAGAGAGTGAGATCACGGGGAGGTTAAAGGGACAGAGAGTGATATCACGGGGAGGTTAATGGGACATAGAGTGAGATCACGGGGAGGTTAAAGGGACAGAGAGTGATATCACGGGGAGGTTAACCGGACAGAGAGCGAGATCATGGGGAGGTTAATGGGACAGAGAGTGAGATCACGGTTAGGTTATAGGGACAGAGAGTGAGATCACGAGGAGGTTAAAGGGACAGAGTGTGAGATCACGAGGAGGTTAAAGGGACAGAGAGTGAGATCATGGGGAGGTTAAAGGGGCACAGAGTGATCACGAGGAGTTTAAAGGGACAGAGAGTGAGATCACGGGAGGGTTAAAGGAACAGAGAGTGAGATCACGGGGAGGTTAAAGGGACAGAGAATGAGATCACGTGGAGGTTAAAGGGACAGAGAGTGATATCACGGGGAGATAAAAGGGAGAGAGAGTGAGATCACTGGGTGGTTAAAGGGACAGAGAGTGAGATCACGGGGAGGTTAAAGGGACAGAGAGAGAGATCACGGGAAGATTAAAGGGACAGAGAGTGAGATCACGTGGTGGTTAAAGGGACAGAGAGTGAGATCACGGGGAGGTTAAAGGGACAGAGAGAGATCACGGAGATGTTAAAGGGACATAGAGTGAGTTCACGGGTCGGTAAAAGGGACAGAGAGAAAGATCACGGGGAGCTTAAAGGGTCAGAGTGCGATCAAGGGGAGGTTAAAGGGTCAAAGAGTGAGATCGGGCGCAGTTAAAGGGACAGAGAGCGAGATCACAGGGAGTTAAATGGACAGAGACTGAGATCACGGGAAGGTTATAGGGACACAGAGTGAGATCACGGGGAGCTTAAAGGGAGAGAGAGTGAGATCATGGGGAGGTTAAAGGTACAGTGAGTGAGATCACGGGGAGGTTACAGGGACAGAGAGTGATATGACGGGGAGGTTAAAGTGACAGAGAGTGAGATTACGGGGAGGTTAAAGGGACAGAGAGTGAGATCACGGGGAGGTTAAAGGGACTGAGAGTGAGATCATGAGGAGGTTAAAGGTACAGAGAGTGATATCACGGGGAGGTTAAAGGGACAGAGAGTGATATCACGGGGAGGTTAATGGGACATAGAGTGAGATCACGGGGAGGTTAAAGGGACAGAGAGTGATATCACGGGGAGGTTAACCGGACAGAGAGCGAGATCATGGGGAGGTTAATGGGACAGAGAGTGAGATCACGGTTAGGTTATAGGGACAGAGAGTGAGATCACGAGGAGGTTAAAGGGACAGAGTGTGAGATCACGAGGAGGTTAAAGGGACAGAGAGTGAGATCATGGGGAGGTTAAAGGGGCACAGAGTGATCACGAGGAGTTTAAAGGGACAGAGAGTGAGATCACGGGAGGGTTAAAGGAACAGAGAGTGAGATCACGGGGAGGTTAAAGGGACAGAGAATGAGATCACGTGGAGGTTAAAGGGACAGAGAGTGAGATCACGGGGAGTTAAAAGGGAGAGAGAGTGAGATCACTGGGTGGTTAAAGGGACAGAGAGTGAGATCACGGGGAGGTTAAAGGGACAGAGAGAGAGATCACGGGAAGATTAAAGGGACAGAGAGTGAGATCACGTGGTGGTTAAAGGGACAGAGAGTGAGATCACGGGGAGGTTAAAGGGACAGAGAGAGATCACGGAGATGTTAAAGGGACATAGAGTGAGTTCACGGGTCGGTAAAAGGGACAGAGAGAAAGATCACGGGGAGCTTAAAGGGTCAGAGTGCGATCAAGGGGAGGTTAAAGGGTCAAAGAGTGAGATCGGGCGCAGTTAAAGGGACAGAGAGCGAGATCACAGGGAGTTAAATGGACAGAGACTGAGATCACGGGAAGGTTATAGGGACAGAGAGTGAGATCACGGGGAGCTTAAAGGGAGAGAGAGTGAGATCATGGGGAGGTTAAAGGTACAGTGAGTGAGATCACGGGGAGGTTACAGGGACAGAGAGTGATATGACGGGGAGGTTAAAGTGACAGAGAGTGAGATTACGGGGAGGTTAAAGGGACAGAGAGTGAGATCACGGGGAGGTTAAAGGGACAGAGATTGAGATCACGCGGAGGTTAATGGGACAAAGCGTGAGATAACGGGGAGTTTAAAGGCACAGAGCGTGAGATCACGGGTAGGTTATAGGGTCAGAGAGTGAGATCATGGGGAGGTTAAAGGGTACAGAGAGTGAGATCACGGGCAGGTTTAAAGGGACAGAGAGTCAGAACACGGGTATCTTAAAGGGGCAGAGAGTGAGATCACGGGGAGGTTAAAGGGCCAGAGAGTGATCACGAGGAGGTTAAAGGGATAGAGAGTGAGATCACGGGAGGGTTAAAGGAACAGAAAGTGAGATCACAGGGAGGTTAAAGGGACAGAGTGTGATATCACGTGGAGGTTAAAGGGACAGAGAGTGTGATCAGGGGCTGGTTAAAGGGACAGAGAGAGATCACGGAGATGTTAAAGGGACATAGAGTGAGTTCACGGGTAGGTGTAAGGGACAGAGAGTGAAATCACGGGGAGCTTAAAGGGACAGAGTGCGATCAAGGGGAGGTTAAAGGTACAGAGATTGAGATCACGGGGAGCTTAAAGGGACAGAGTGCGATCAAGGGGAGGTTAAAGGGACAGAGAGTGAGATCACGGGGAGGTTAAAGGGACAGAGAGAGATCACGGACATGTTAAAGGGCCATAGAATAGATCACGGGTAGGGAAAAGGGACAGAGTGAGAGATGACGGGGAGCTAAAAGGGTCAGAGTGCGATCAAGGGGAGGTTAAAGGGACAGAGAATGAGATCGGGCACAGTTAAAGGGACAGAGAGCGAGATCACTGGGAGTTAAATGGACAGAGAGTGAGATCACGGGGAGGTTAAAGGAACTGAGAGTGAGATCATGAGGAGGTTAAAGGTACAGAGAGTGATATCACGGGGAGGTTAAAGGGACAGAGAGTGATATCACGGGGAGGTTAATGGGACATAGAGTGAGATCACGGGGAGGTTAAAGGGACAGAGAGTGATATCACGGGGAGGTTAACCGGACAGAGAGCGAGATCATGGGGAGGTTAATGGGACAGAGAGTGAGATCACGGTTAGGTTATAGGGACAGAGAGTGAGATCACGAGGAGGTTAAAGGGACAGAGTGTGAGATCACGAGGAGGTTAAAGGGACAGAGAGTGAGATCATGGGGAGGTTAAAGGGGCACAGAGTGATCACGAGGAGTTTAAAGGGACAGAGAGTGAGATCACGGGAGGGTTAAAGGAACAGAGAGTGAGATCACGGGGAGGTTAAAGGGACAGAGAATGAGATCACGTGGAGGTTAAAGGGACAGAGAGTGAGATCACGGGGAGTTAAAAGGGAGAGAGAGTGAGATCACTGGGTGGTTAAAGGGCCAGAGAGTGAGATCACGGGAGGGTTAAAGGAACAGAGAGTGAGATCACGAGGAGTTTAAAGGGACAGAGAGTGAGATCACGGGAGGGTTAAAGGAACAGAGAGTGAGATCACGGGGAGGTTAAAGGGATAGAGAATGAAATCACGTGGAGGTTAAAGGGACAGAGAGCGAGATCACGGGGAGGTTTAAGGGACAGAGAGTGAGATAATGGGGAGGTTAAAGGTACAGAGAGTGAGAGCACGGGCAGGTTAAAGGGACAGAGAGTGAGATCACGGGGAGGTTTAAGGGACAAAGAGTGAGATCATGGGGAGGTTAAAGGTACAGAGAGTGAGAGCACGGGCAGGTTAAAGGGACAGAGAGTGAGATAATGGGGAGGTTAAAGGGGCAGAGAGTGAGATCACGGGTAGTTTAAAGGGACAGAGATTGAGATCACGGTGAGCTCGAAGGGACAGAGAGTGAGATCACGTGGTGGTTAAAGGGACAGAGAGTGAGATCACGTGGTGATTAAAGGGACAGAGAATGATATCACGGGGAGGTTAAAGGGTCAGAGAGAGAGATCACGAGGAGGTTAAAGGGACAGAGAGTGAGATCACGGGGAGGTTAAAGGGCCAGAGAGTGATCACGAGGAGGTTAAAGGGAAAGAAAGTGAGATCACGGGGAGGTTTAAGGGACAGAGAGTGAGATAATGGGGAGGTTAAAGGTACAGAGAGTGAGAGCAAGGGCAGGTTAAAGGGACAGAGAGTGAGATCACGGGGAGGTTTAAGGGACAAAGAGTGAGATCATGGGGAGGTTAAAGGTACAGAGAGTGAGAGCACGGGGAGGTTAAAGGGACAGACAGTGAGATCACGGGTAGGTTAAAGGAACAGAGACTGATATCACGGGGAGGTTACAGGGACAGAGAGTGATATCACGGGTAGGTTAAAGTGCCAGAGAGTGAGATCACGAGGAGTTTAAAGGGACAGAGAGTGAGATCACGGGGAGGTTAAAGGGCCAGAGAGTGAGAGCACGAGGAGTTTAAAGGGACAGAGAGAGATCACGGAGATGTTAAAAGGACATACAGTGAGCTCACGGGTAGGTTATAGGGACAGCGAGTGAGATCACGGGAAGCTTAAAGGGACAGAGTGCGATCAAAGGGAGGTTAAAGGGACAGAGAGTGAGATCACGGGGAGGTTAAAGGGCCAGAGAGTGAGATCACGAGGAGTTTAAAGGGACAGAGAGTGAGATCACGGGAGGGTTAAAGGAACAGGGAGTGAGATCACGGAGATGTTAAAGGGACATAGAGTTAGCTCACGGGTAGGTTATAGGGACAGAGAGTGAGATCACGGGAAGCTTAAAGGGTCAGAGTGCGATCAAAGGGAGGTTAAAGGGACAGTGAGTGAGATCACGGGGAGATTAAAGGGACAGAGAGTGAGATCACGTGGAGGTTAAAGGGACAGAGAGTGAGATCACGGTGAGGTTAAAGGGACAGAGAGTGAGATCGGGCACAGTTAAAGGGACAGAGAGCGAGATCACAGGGAGTTAAATGGACAGAGAATGAGATCACGGGAAGGATATAGGGAAAGAGAGTGAGATCACAGGGAGGTTTAAGGGACAAAGAGTGAGATAATGGGGAGGTTAAAGGTACAGAGAGTGAGAGCACGGGGAGGTTAAAGGGACAGAGCGTGAGTTCACGGGGAGATTAAAGGGACAGAGAGTGAGATCACGGGGAGGTTAAAGGTACAGAGAGTGAGAGCACGGGGAGTTTAAAGGGACAGAGAGTGAGATCACGAGGAGGTTAAAGGGACAGTGAGTGTGATCACCGTAGGGTTAAAGGACCAGAGAGTGAGATCACGGGGAGGTTAAACGTACAGAGAGTGAGAACACCTGGAGGTTAAAGGGACAGAGAGTGAGATCACGGGGAGGTTAAAGGGACAGAGAGAAATCACGGAGATGTTAATGGGACAGAGAGTGAGATCACGGGTAGGTAAAAGGGACAGAGAGTGAGATCACTGGGAGCTTAAAGGGACAGAGTGCGATCAAGGGGAGGTTATAGCGGCAGAGAGTGAGATCACGAGGAGGTTAAAGGGGCAGAGTGTGAAATTTCGGTAGTTTAAAGGGACAGAGAGAGAGATCGCGGGGAGGTTAAAGGGTCAGAGAGTGAGATCACGGGGTGATTAAAGGGACAGAGAGTGAGATCACGTGAGGGTTAAAGGAACAGAGAGTGAGATCACGGGGAGGTTATAGGGACAGGGAGTGAGATCGCGGGAAGGTTATAGGGACAGAGAGTGAGATCACGGGGAGGTTAAAGGGACAGTGAGTGAGATCACGGGGTGGTTAAAGGGACAGAGACTGAGATCACTGGGCGGTTAAAGGGACAGAGAGAAATCATGGAGATGTTAAAGGGACAGAGAGTGAGATCACTGGGAACTTAAATGGTCAGAGTGCGATCAAGGGGAGGTTAAAGGGACAGAGAGTGCGATCACGGGGAGGTTAAAGGGACAGAGTGTGAAATTTCGGGAGTTTAAAGGGACAGAGAGAGAGATCAACTGGAGGTTAAAGGGGTAATGAGTGAGATCACGGGGAGATTAAAGGGACATAGTATGAAATAACGGGAGGTTAAAGAAACAGAGAGAGAGAGAACAGGGATGTTAATGGGACAGAGAGTCACATCACAGGGAGGTTAAAGGGACAGAAATTGAGATCGGGCACAGTTATAGTGACAGAGAGCGAGATCACGAGGAGTTAAATGGACAGAGAGTGAGATCACGGGGAGTTAATGGGACATGGAGTGAGATCACCGGGAGGATAAAGGGACAGAGAGAGAGATCACGGGGAGGTTAGAGGGACAGCGAATGAGATCAAGGGGAGGTTAAAGGGACATAGTGTGAGATCACGGGGAGATTAATGGGACGGAGAGTGAGATCACGGGACGGTTAAAGGGACATGGAGTGAAATCACCGGGAGGTTAAGGGGACAGAGAGTGATCACGGGGAGGTTAATGGGAAAGAGAGCGAGATGACGGGGAGGATAAAGGGACAGAGAGTGAGATCACGGGGAGATTAAAGAGACAGAGTGTGAGATCACGGTATGGTTAAAGGGACAGAGAGTGAGATCACGGGGAGGTTAAAGGGACAGAGAGTGAGATCATGGGGAGGTTAAAGGGACAGAGAGTGAGATCACGGGGAGGTTAAAGGGACAGAGAGTGAGATAACGGGGCGGTTAAAGGGACAGAGTGTGAGATCACGGGGAGGTTAAAGGAACAGGGAGCGAGATCACGGGGAGGTTATATGGACAGAGAGTGAGATCACGGGAAGGTTAAAGGGACAGAAAGTGAGATCACGAGGAGGTTAAAGGAACAGAGAGTGAGATCATGGGGAGGTTAAAGGTACAGTGATTGAGATCACGGGGTAGTTAAAGGGACAGAGAGTGAGATCACGGGGAGGTTAAAGGGACAGAGAGTGAGATCACGGGGAGGTTAAAGGGAAAGAGAGAGAACATGGAGATGTTAAAGGGACAGTGAGAGAGATGACGGGGAGATTAAAGGGACAGGGTATGAGATCACGGTATGGTTAAAGGGACAGAGAGTGAGATGACGGGAAGGTTCAGGGACAGAGAGTGAGATGACGGGGAGGTTAAAGGGACAGAGAGTGAGATCACAGGGATGTTAAAGGGACAGAGAGTGACATCACGGGGAGGTTAAAGGGACAGAGAGTGAGATCACGGAAAGGTTAAAGGGACATGGATTGAGATCACCGGGTGGTTAAAGGGACAGCGAGTGAGAACACGGGGAGCTTAAAGGGACATAGTCTGAGATCACGGGGGGATTAAAGGGACCGAGAGTGAGATCACGGGAGGGTTAAAGGAACAGAGACTGAGATCACGGGGAGGTTAAAGGGACAGAGAGTGAGATCACGGGGAGGTTACATGGACAGAGAGTAAGATCACGGGAAGGTTAAAGGGACAGAGAGTGGCATCACGCGGAGGTTAAAGGGCCAGAGAGTGATCACGAGGAGGTTAAAGGGACATAGAGTGAGATCACGGTAAGGTTAAAGGGACAGAGAGTGAGATGACGGGGAGGTTAACGGGACAGTGAGTGAGATTACGGGGAGGTTAAAGGGACAGAGTGTGAGATCACGGTAAGGTTAAAGGGACAGAGAGTGAGATGACGGGGAGGTTAACGGGACACTGAGTGAGATTACGGGGAGGTTAAAGGGACAGAGAGTGAGGTCGGGCACAGTTAAAGGGACAGAGAGCGAGATCACGGGAAGGTTATAGGGACAGAGAGTGAGATCACGGGGAGGTTAAAGGGGCAGAGAGTGAGATCACGGGGAGGTTAAAGGGGCAGAGAGTGAGATCACGGGGAGGTTAAAGGGACAGAGAGTGATATCACGGGGAGGTTAAAGGGGCAGAGAGTGAGATCACGGGGAGGTTAAAGGGCCAGAGAGTGATCACGAGGAGGTTAAAGGGACACAGAGTGAGATCACAGAAGGGTTAAAGGGACAGAGAGTGAGATCACGTGGAGGTTAAAGGGACAGAGAGTGAGAACCCTGGGAGGTTAAAGTGACAGATAGAGATCACAGAGATGTTAAAGGGACAGAGAGTGAGATCACGGGTACATAAGAGGGACAGAGAGTGAGATCACAGGGAGCTTAAAGGGACAGAGTGCGATCAAGGGGATGTTAAACGGACAGAGAGTGAGATCACGGGGAGGTTAAAGGGACAGAGAGTGAGATCACAGGGCTGTTAAAGGGACAGAGAGTGCCATCTCCGGGAGGTTAAAGGGACAGAAATTGTGATCGGGCACAGTTAAAGGGAAAGAGAGTGAGATCACGTGGAGTTAAATGGACAGAGAGTGAGATCACGGGGAGTTATAGGGACTGAGAGTGAGATCACGGGGAGTTAAAGGGACATGGAGTGAGATCACCGGTAGGTTAAAGGGACAGAGAGTGATATCACAAGAAGCTTAAAGGGACAGAGTGTGAGAGCACGGGGAGGTTAAAGGGACAAAGCGTGAGATCGCGGGGAGTTTAAAGGGACAGAGTGCCATCAAGGAGAGCTTAAAGGGACTGAGAGTGAGATCACGGGGAGGTTACAGGGACAGAGAGTGAGATCACGGGGAGGTAAAAGGGACAGAGAGTGAGATCAGGGGAGGTTAAAGGGACAGAGAGTGAGATCACGGGGATGTTAAAGGGACAGAGAGTGAGATCACGTGGAGTTTAAAGGGACAGAGAGTGAGATCACAGGGAGGTTAAAGGGACAGAGAGAGATCACGGGTAGGTAAAAGGAACAGAGAGTGACATCACGGGGAGGTTATAGGGACAGAGAGGGAGATCTCGGGGAGTTAAAGGGACATGGAGTTAGATCACCGGGAAGTTAATGGGACAGAGCGTGAGATTAAGGGGAGGTTAAAGGGACAGAGACTGAGATTACGGAGAGATTAAAGGGACAGAGAGTGAAAAAACGAGCACGTTAAAGTGACAGAGATTGAGATCACGGGGATGTTAAAGTGACAGAGAGTGAGATCACAGGGAGTTTAAAAGAACAGAGAGTGAGATCACTGGGCGGTTAAAGGGTCAGAGAGTAAGATCACGGGGTGGTTAAAGGGACAGAGAGTGAGGCCTCGGGTGTGTTAAAGGGACAGAGAGTGAGACCACGGGGTGGTAAAAGGGACAGGGAGTGAGATCACGGGGATGTAAAAGGGACAGAGAGTGAGACCATGGGGTGGTAAAAGGTACAGAGAGGGAGATCACGTGGAGGATAAAGGGACAGACAGTGAGAACACGGGGAGGTTAAAGGGACAGAGAGTGAGATCACGGGGAGGATAAAGGGACAGAGAGTGGGATCATGTAGAGGTTAAAGGTACAGAGAGTGATCACGGGGAGGTCAAAGGGACAGAGAGTGAGATGACGAGGAGGTTAAACGGACAGAGAGTGAGATCATGGGCATGTTAAAGCTACAGAGAGCGAGATCACGGGGAGGTTAACTTGCCAGGGAATGATATCACGGGGATGTTAAAGGGAAAGAGAGTGAGATCACGGGGAGGTTAAATGGACAGAGAGTGAGATCACGGGCAGGTTAAAGGGACAGAGAGTGAGATCACGGGGAGTTTAAAGGGCCAGGGAGTGATATCACGGGGATGTTAAATGGACAGAGAGTGAGATCACAGGGAGGTTAGAGGGACAGAGAGTGATCACGAGAAGGTTAAGGGGACTGGGAGTGAGATCACGTGGAGGTTAAAGGGGGAGAGAGTGAGATCCCGGGGAGGTTAAACGGACAGAGAGTGAGATCACGGGGAGGTTAAAGGGACAGAGAGTGAGATCTCGGATACGTTAAAGGGACAGTGAGTGAGATCATGGGGAGGTTCAAGGTACAGAGAGTGATCACGGGGAGGTTATATGGACAGAGTGTGAGATCACGGATACGTTAAAGGGACAGAGAGTGAGATCATGGGGAGGTTCAAGGTACAGAGAGTGATCACGGGGAGGTTAAAGGGACAGAGAGTGATCACGGGGAGGTTAAAGGGACAGAGAGTGATATCACAGTGAGGATAGAGGGACAGAGAGTTGAGATCACGGGGAGGTTAAAGGGACAGAGACTTAGATCAAGTATAGGTTTTAGGGACTGAGAGTGAGATCACGGGGAGTTTAAATGAACAGAGAGTGAGATCACAGGGAGGTTAAAGGGACAGAGAGTGAGATCATGGGGAGGTTAAAGTGTCTGAGAGTGAGATCACGGTGAGGTTAAAGGGACAGAGAGTGAGATCATGGGGAGGTTAAAGGGGCACAGAGTGATCACGAGGAGTTTAAAGGGACAGAGAGTGAGATCACGGGAGGGTTAAAGGAACAGAGAGTGAGATCACGGGGAGGTTAAAGGGACAGAGAATGAGATCACGTGGAGGTTAAAGGGACAGAGAGTGAGATCACGGGGAGTTAAAAGGGAGAGAGAGTGAGATCACTGGGTGGTTAAAGGGACAGAGAGTGAGATCACGGGGAGGTTAAAGGGACAGAGAGAGAGATCACGGGAAGATTAAAGGGACAGAGAGTGAGATCACGTGGTGGTTAAAGGGACAGAGAGTGAGATCACGGGGAGGTTAAAGGGACAGAGAGAGATCACGGAGATGTTAAAGGGACATAGAGTGAGTTCACGGGTCGGTAAAAGGGACAGAGAGAAAGATCACGGGGAGCTTAAAGGGTCAGAGTGCGATCAAGGGGAGGTTAAAGGGTCAAAGAGTGAGATCGGGCGCAGTTAAAGGGACAGAGAGCGAGATCACAGGGAGTTAAATGGACAGAGACTGAGATCACGGGAAGGTTATAGGGACACAGAGTGAGATCACGGGGAGCTTAAAGGGAGAGAGAGTGAGATCATGGGGAGGTTAAAGGTACAGTGAGTGAGATCACGGGGAGGTTACAGGGACAGAGAGTGATATGACGGGGAGGTTAAAGTGACAGAGAGTGAGATTACGGGGAGGTTAAAGGGACAGAGAGTGAGATCACGGGGAGGTTAAAGGGACTGAGAGTGAGATCATGAGGAGGTTAAAGGTACAGAGAGTGATATCACGGGGAGGTTAAAGGGACAGAGAGTGATATCACGGGGAGGTTAATGGGACATAGAGTGAGATCACGGGGAGGTTAAAGGGACAGAGAGTGATATCACGGGGAGGTTAACCGGACAGAGAGCGAGATCATGGGGAGGTTAATGGGACAGAGAGTGAGATCACGGTTAGGTTATAGGGACAGAGAGTGAGATCACGAGGAGGTTAAAGGGACAGAGTGTGAGATCACGAGGAGGTTAAAGGGACAGAGAGTGAGATCATGGGGAGGTTAAAGGGGCACAGAGTGATCACGAGGAGTTTAAAGGGACAGAGAGTGAGATCACGGGAGGGTTAAAGGAACAGAGAGTGAGATCACGGGGAGGTTAAAGGGACAGAGAATGAGATCACGTGGAGGTTAAAGGGACAGAGAGTGAGATCACGGGGAGTTAAAAGGGAGAGAGAGTGAGATCACTGGGTGGTTAAAGGGACAGAGAGTGAGATCACGGGGAGGTTAAAGGGACAGAGAGAGAGATCACGGGAAGATTAAAGGGACAGAGAGTGAGATCACGTGGTGGTTAAAGGGACAGAGAGTGAGATCACGGGGAGGTTAAAGGGACAGAGAGAGATCACGGAGATGTTAAAGGGACATAGAGTGAGTTCACGGGTCGGTAAAAGGGACAGAGAGAAAGATCACGGGGAGCTTAAAGGGTCAGAGTGCGATCAAGGGGAGGTTAAAGGGTCAAAGAGTGAGATCGGGCGCAGTTAAAGGGACAGAGAGCGAGATCACAGGGAGTTAAATGGACAGAGACTGAGATCACGGGAAGGTTATAGGGACAGAGAGTGAGATCACGGGGAGCTTAAAGGGAGAGAGAGTGAGATCATGGGGAGGTTAAAGGTACAGTGAGTGAGATCACGGGGAGGTTACAGGGACAGAGAGTGATATGACGGGGAGGTTAAAGTGACAGAGAGTGAGATTACGGGGAGGTTAAAGGGACAGAGAGTGAGATCACGGGGAGGTTAAAGGGACAGAGATTGAGATCACGCGGAGGTTAATGGGACAAAGCGTGAGATAACGGGGAGTTTAAAGGCACAGAGCGTGAGATCACGGGTAGGTTATAGGGTCAGAGAGTGAGATCATGGGGAGGTTAAAGGGTACAGAGAGTGAGATCACGGGCAGGTTTAAAGGGACAGAGAGTCAGAACACGGGTATCTTAAAGGGGCAGAGAGTGAGATCACGGGGAGGTTAAAGGGCCAGAGAGTGATCACGAGGAGGTTAAAGGGATAGAGAGTGAGATCACGGGAGGGTTAAAGGAACAGAAAGTGAGATCACAGGGAGGTTAAAGGGACAGAGTGTGATATCACGTGGAGGTTAAAGGGACAGAGAGTGTGATCAGGGGCTGGTTAAAGGGACAGAGAGAGATCACGGAGATGTTAAAGGGACATAGAGTGAGTTCACGGGTAGGTGTAAGGGACAGAGAGTGAAATCACGGGGAGCTTAAAGGGACAGAGTGCGATCAAGGGGAGGTTAAAGGTACAGAGATTGAGATCACGGGGAGCTTAAAGGGACAGAGTGCGATCAAGGGGAGGTTAAAGGGACAGAGAGTGAGATCACGGGGAGGTTAAAGGGACAGAGAGAGATCACGGACATGTTAAAGGGCCATAGAATAGATCACGGGTAGGGAAAAGGGACAGAGTGAGAGATGACGGGGAGCTAAAAGGGTCAGAGTGCGATCAAGGGGAGGTTAAAGGGACAGAGAATGAGATCGGGCACAGTTAAAGGGACAGAGAGCGAGATCACTGGGAGTTAAATGGACAGAGAGTGAGATCACGGGGAGGTTAAAGGAACTGAGAGTGAGATCATGAGGAGGTTAAAGGTACAGAGAGTGATATCACGGGGAGGTTAAAGGGACAGAGAGTGATATCACGGGGAGGTTAATGGGACATAGAGTGAGATCACGGGGAGGTTAAAGGGACAGAGAGTGATATCACGGGGAGGTTAACCGGACAGAGAGCGAGATCATGGGGAGGTTAATGGGACAGAGAGTGAGATCACGGTTAGGTTATAGGGACAGAGAGTGAGATCACGAGGAGGTTAAAGGGACAGAGTGTGAGATCACGAGGAGGTTAAAGGGACAGAGAGTGAGATCATGGGGAGGTTAAAGGGGCACAGAGTGATCACGAGGAGTTTAAAGGGACAGAGAGTGAGATCACGGGAGGGTTAAAGGAACAGAGAGTGAGATCACGGGGAGGTTAAAGGGACAGAGAATGAGATCACGTGGAGGTTAAAGGGACAGAGAGTGAGATCACGGGGAGTTAAAAGGGAGAGAGAGTGAGATCACTGGGTGGTTAAAGGGCCAGAGAGTGAGATCACGGGAGGGTTAAAGGAACAGAGAGTGAGATCACGAGGAGTTTAAAGGGACAGAGAGTGAGATCACGGGAGGGTTAAAGGAACAGAGAGTGAGATCACGGGGAGGTTAAAGGGATAGAGAATGAAATCACGTGGAGGTTAAAGGGACAGAGAGCGAGATCACGGGGAGGTTTAAGGGACAGAGAGTGAGATAATGGGGAGGTTAAAGGTACAGAGAGTGAGAGCACGGGCAGGTTAAAGGGACAGAGAGTGAGATCACGGGGAGGTTTAAGGGACAAAGAGTGAGATCATGGGGAGGTTAAAGGTACAGAGAGTGAGAGCACGGGCAGGTTAAAGGGACAGAGAGTGAGATAATGGGGAGGTTAAAGGGGCAGAGAGTGAGATCACGGGTAGTTTAAAGGGACAGAGATTGAGATCACGGTGAGCTCGAAGGGACAGAGAGTGAGATCACGTGGTGGTTAAAGGGACAGAGAGTGAGATCACGTGGTGATTAAAGGGACAGAGAATGATATCACGGGGAGGTTAAAGGGTCAGAGAGAGAGATCACGAGGAGGTTAAAGGGACAGAGAGTGAGATCACGGGGAGGTTAAAGGGCCAGAGAGTGATCACGAGGAGGTTAAAGGGAAAGAAAGTGAGATCACGGGGAGGTTTAAGGGACAGAGAGTGAGATAATGGGGAGGTTAAAGGTACAGAGAGTGAGAGCAAGGGCAGGTTAAAGGGACAGAGAGTGAGATCACGGGGAGGTTTAAGGGACAAAGAGTGAGATCATGGGGAGGTTAAAGGTACAGAGAGTGAGAGCACGGGGAGGTTAAAGGGACAGACAGTGAGATCACGGGTAGGTTAAAGGAACAGAGACTGATATCACGGGGAGGTTACAGGGACAGAGAGTGATATCACGGGTAGGTTAAAGTGCCAGAGAGTGAGATCACGAGGAGTTTAAAGGGACAGAGAGTGAGATCACGGGGAGGTTAAAGGGCCAGAGAGTGAGAGCACGAGGAGTTTAAAGGGACAGAGAGAGATCACGGAGATGTTAAAAGGACATACAGTGAGCTCACGGGTAGGTTATAGGGACAGCGAGTGAGATCACGGGAAGCTTAAAGGGACAGAGTGCGATCAAAGGGAGGTTAAAGGGACAGAGAGTGAGATCACGGGGAGGTTAAAGGGCCAGAGAGTGAGATCACGAGGAGTTTAAAGGGACAGAGAGTGAGATCACGGGAGGGTTAAAGGAACAGGGAGTGAGATCACGGAGATGTTAAAGGGACATAGAGTTAGCTCACGGGTAGGTTATAGGGACAGAGAGTGAGATCACGGGAAGCTTAAAGGGTCAGAGTGCGATCAAAGGGAGGTTAAAGGGACAGTGAGTGAGATCACGGGGAGATTAAAGGGACAGAGAGTGAGATCACGTGGAGGTTAAAGGGACAGAGAGTGAGATCACGGTGAGGTTAAAGGGACAGAGAGTGAGATCGGGCACAGTTAAAGGGACAGAGAGCGAGATCACAGGGAGTTAAATGGACAGAGAATGAGATCACGGGAAGGATATAGGGAAAGAGAGTGAGATCACAGGGAGGTTTAAGGGACAAAGAGTGAGATAATGGGGAGGTTAAAGGTACAGAGAGTGAGAGCACGGGGAGGTTAAAGGGACAGAGCGTGAGTTCACGGGGAGATTAAAGGGACAGAGAGTGAGATCACGGGGAGGTTAAAGGTACAGAGAGTGAGAGCACGGGGAGTTTAAAGGGACAGAGAGTGAGATCACGAGGAGGTTAAAGGGACAGTGAGTGTGATCACCGTAGGGTTAAAGGACCAGAGAGTGAGATCACGGGGAGGTTAAACGTACAGAGAGTGAGAACACCTGGAGGTTAAAGGGACAGAGAGTGAGATCACGGGGAGGTTAAAGGGACAGAGAGAAATCACGGAGATGTTAATGGGACAGAGAGTGAGATCACGGGTAGGTAAAAGGGACAGAGAGTGAGATCACTGGGAGCTTAAAGGGACAGAGTGCGATCAAGGGGAGGTTATAGCGGCAGAGAGTGAGATCACGAGGAGGTTAAAGGGGCAGAGTGTGAAATTTCGGTAGTTTAAAGGGACAGAGAGAGAGATCGCGGGGAGGTTAAAGGGTCAGAGAGTGAGATCACGGGGTGATTAAAGGGACAGAGAGTGAGATCACGTGAGGGTTAAAGGAACAGAGAGTGAGATCACGGGGAGGTTATAGGGACAGGGAGTGAGATCGCGGGAAGGTTATAGGGACAGAGAGTGAGATCACGGGGAGGTTAAAGGGACAGTGAGTGAGATCACGGGGTGGTTAAAGGGACAGAGACTGAGATCACTGGGCGGTTAAAGGGACAGAGAGAAATCATGGAGATGTTAAAGGGACAGAGAGTGAGATCACTGGGAACTTAAATGGTCAGAGTGCGATCAAGGGGAGGTTAAAGGGACAGAGAGTGCGATCACGGGGAGGTTAAAGGGACAGAGTGTGAAATTTCGGGAGTTTAAAGGGACAGAGAGAGAGATCAACTGGAGGTTAAAGGGGTAATGAGTGAGATCACGGGGAGATTAAAGGGACATAGTATGAAATAACGGGAGGTTAAAGAAACAGAGAGAGAGAGAACAGGGATGTTAATGGGACAGAGAGTCACATCACAGGGAGGTTAAAGGGACAGAAATTGAGATCGGGCACAGTTATAGTGACAGAGAGCGAGATCACGAGGAGTTAAATGGACAGAGAGTGAGATCACGGGGAGTTAATGGGACATGGAGTGAGATCACCGGGAGGATAAAGGGACAGAGAGAGAGATCACGGGGAGGTTAGAGGGACAGCGAATGAGATCAAGGGGAGGTTAAAGGGACATAGTGTGAGATCACGGGGAGATTAATGGGACGGAGAGTGAGATCACGGGACGGTTAAAGGGACATGGAGTGAAATCACCGGGAGGTTAAGGGGACAGAGAGTGATCACGGGGAGGTTAATGGGAAAGAGAGCGAGATGACGGGGAGGATAAAGGGACAGAGAGTGAGATCACGGGGAGATTAAAGAGACAGAGTGTGAGATCACGGTATGGTTAAAGGGACAGAGAGTGAGATCACGGGGAGGTTAAAGGGACAGAGAGTGAGATCATGGGGAGGTTAAAGGGACAGAGAGTGAGATCACGGGGAGGTTAAAGGGACAGAGAGTGAGATAACGGGGCGGTTAAAGGGACAGAGTGTGAGATCACGGGGAGGTTAAAGGAACAGGGAGCGAGATCACGGGGAGGTTATATGGACAGAGAGTGAGATCACGGGAAGGTTAAAGGGACAGAAAGTGAGATCACGAGGAGGTTAAAGGAACAGAGAGTGAGATCATGGGGAGGTTAAAGGTACAGTGATTGAGATCACGGGGTAGTTAAAGGGACAGAGAGTGAGATCACGGGGAGGTTAAAGGGACAGAGAGTGAGATCACGGGGAGGTTAAAGGGAAAGAGAGAGAACATGGAGATGTTAAAGGGACAGTGAGAGAGATGACGGGGAGATTAAAGGGACAGGGTATGAGATCACGGTATGGTTAAAGGGACAGAGAGTGAGATGACGGGAAGGTTCAGGGACAGAGAGTGAGATGACGGGGAGGTTAAAGGGACAGAGAGTGAGATCACAGGGATGTTAAAGGGACAGAGAGTGACATCACGGGGAGGTTAAAGGGACAGAGAGTGAGATCACGGAAAGGTTAAAGGGACATGGATTGAGATCACCGGGTGGTTAAAGGGACAGCGAGTGAGAACACGGGGAGCTTAAAGGGACATAGTCTGAGATCACGGGGGGATTAAAGGGACCGAGAGTGAGATCACGGGAGGGTTAAAGGAACAGAGACTGAGATCACGGGGAGGTTAAAGGGACAGAGAGTGAGATCACGGGGAGGTTACATGGACAGAGAGTAAGATCACGGGAAGGTTAAAGGGACAGAGAGTGGCATCACGCGGAGGTTAAAGGGCCAGAGAGTGATCACGAGGAGGTTAAAGGGACATAGAGTGAGATCACGGTAAGGTTAAAGGGACAGAGAGTGAGATGACGGGGAGGTTAACGGGACAGTGAGTGAGATTACGGGGAGGTTAAAGGGACAGAGTGTGAGATCACGGTAAGGTTAAAGGGACAGAGAGTGAGATGACGGGGAGGTTAACGGGACACTGAGTGAGATTACGGGGAGGTTAAAGGGACAGAGAGTGAGGTCGGGCACAGTTAAAGGGACAGAGAGCGAGATCACGGGAAGGTTATAGGGACAGAGAGTGAGATCACGGGGAGGTTAAAGGGGCAGAGAGTGAGATCACGGGGAGGTTAAAGGGGCAGAGAGTGAGATCACGGGGAGGTTAAAGGGACAGAGAGTGATATCACGGGGAGGTTAAA
Source organism: Cetorhinus maximus (assembly GCF_964194155.1). Taxonomy (NCBI): domain Eukaryota; kingdom Metazoa; phylum Chordata; class Chondrichthyes; order Lamniformes; family Cetorhinidae; genus Cetorhinus; species Cetorhinus maximus. The sequence goes on from NW_027597455.1 coordinate 39,892, forward strand.
GGGGCAGAGAGTGAGATCACGGGGAGGTTAAAGGGCCAGAGAGTGATCACGAGGAGGTTAAAGGGACACAGAGTGAGATCACAGAAGGGTTAAAGGGACAGAGAGTGAGATCACGTGGAGGTTAAAGGGACAGAGAGTGAGAACCCTGGGAGGTTAAAGTGACAGATAGAGATCACAGAGATGTTAAAGGGACAGAGAGTGAGATCACGGGTACATAAGAGGGACAGAGAGTGAGATCACAGGGAGCTTAAAGGGACAGAGTGCGATCAAGGGGATGTTAAACGGACAGAGAGTGAGATCACGGGGAGGTTAAAGGGACAGAGAGTGAGATCACAGGGCTGTTAAAGGGACAGAGAGTGCCATCTCCGGGAGGTTAAAGGGACAGAAATTGTGATCGGGCACAGTTAAAGGGAAAGAGAGTGAGATCACGTGGAGTTAAATGGACAGAGAGTGAGATCACGGGGAGTTATAGGGACTGAGAGTGAGATCACGGGGAGTTAAAGGGACATGGAGTGAGATCACCGGTAGGTTAAAGGGACAGAGAGTGATATCACAAGAAGCTTAAAGGGACAGAGTGTGAGAGCACGGGGAGGTTAAAGGGACAAAGCGTGAGATCGCGGGGAGTTTAAAGGGACAGAGTGCCATCAAGGAGAGCTTAAAGGGACTGAGAGTGAGATCACGGGGAGGTTACAGGGACAGAGAGTGAGATCACGGGGAGGTAAAAGGGACAGAGAGTGAGATCAGGGGAGGTTAAAGGGACAGAGAGTGAGATCACGGGGATGTTAAAGGGACAGAGAGTGAGATCACGTGGAGTTTAAAGGGACAGAGAGTGAGATCACAGGGAGGTTAAAGGGACAGAGAGAGATCACGGGTAGGTAAAAGGAACAGAGAGTGACATCACGGGGAGGTTATAGGGACAGAGAGGGAGATCTCGGGGAGTTAAAGGGACATGGAGTTAGATCACCGGGAAGTTAATGGGACAGAGCGTGAGATTAAGGGGAGGTTAAAGGGACAGAGACTGAGATTACGGAGAGATTAAAGGGACAGAGAGTGAAAAAACGAGCACGTTAAAGTGACAGAGATTGAGATCACGGGGATGTTAAAGTGACAGAGAGTGAGATCACAGGGAGTTTAAAAGAACAGAGAGTGAGATCACTGGGCGGTTAAAGGGTCAGAGAGTAAGATCACGGGGTGGTTAAAGGGACAGAGAGTGAGGCCTCGGGTGTGTTAAAGGGACAGAGAGTGAGACCACGGGGTGGTAAAAGGGACAGGGAGTGAGATCACGGGGATGTAAAAGGGACAGAGAGTGAGACCATGGGGTGGTAAAAGGTACAGAGAGGGAGATCACGTGGAGGATAAAGGGACAGACAGTGAGAACACGGGGAGGTTAAAGGGACAGAGAGTGAGATCACGGGGAGGATAAAGGGACAGAGAGTGGGATCATGTAGAGGTTAAAGGTACAGAGAGTGATCACGGGGAGGTCAAAGGGACAGAGAGTGAGATGACGAGGAGGTTAAACGGACAGAGAGTGAGATCATGGGCATGTTAAAGCTACAGAGAGCGAGATCACGGGGAGGTTAACTTGCCAGGGAATGATATCACGGGGATGTTAAAGGGAAAGAGAGTGAGATCACGGGGAGGTTAAATGGACAGAGAGTGAGATCACGGGCAGGTTAAAGGGACAGAGAGTGAGATCACGGGGAGTTTAAAGGGCCAGGGAGTGATATCACGGGGATGTTAAATGGACAGAGAGTGAGATCACAGGGAGGTTAGAGGGACAGAGAGTGATCACGAGAAGGTTAAGGGGACTGGGAGTGAGATCACGTGGAGGTTAAAGGGGGAGAGAGTGAGATCCCGGGGAGGTTAAACGGACAGAGAGTGAGATCACGGGGAGGTTAAAGGGACAGAGAGTGAGATCTCGGATACGTTAAAGGGACAGTGAGTGAGATCATGGGGAGGTTCAAGGTACAGAGAGTGATCACGGGGAGGTTATATGGACAGAGTGTGAGATCACGGATACGTTAAAGGGACAGAGAGTGAGATCATGGGGAGGTTCAAGGTACAGAGAGTGATCACGGGGAGGTTAAAGGGACAGAGAGTGATCACGGGGAGGTTAAAGGGACAGAGAGTGATATCACAGTGAGGATAGAGGGACAGAGAGTTGAGATCACGGGGAGGTTAAAGGGACAGAGACTTAGATCAAGTATAGGTTTTAGGGACTGAGAGTGAGATCACGGGGAGTTTAAATGAACAGAGAGTGAGATCACAGGGAGGTTAAAGGGACAGAGAGTGAGATCATGGGGAGGTTAAAGTGTCTGAGAGTGAGATCACGGTGAGGTTAAAGGGACAGGGAGTGAGATCATGGGGAGTTTAAAGGGACAGAGAGTGAGATCACGGGGATGCTAAAGAGATAGAGGGTGAGATAACGGGGATGTTAATGGGAATGAGAGTGCGATCACGGGGAGGTTAAAGGGACAGAGAGTGTAATCACGGGAAGTTTAAAGGGACAGAGAGTGTGCTCATTGGGTGGTTAAAGGGACAGAGAGTGAGATCACGAGGAGGTTAAAGGGACAGGGAGTGAGATCACGGTGAGGTTAAAGGGACAGAGAGTGAGATCACGGGGAGGTTAAAGGGCCAGGGAGTGATATCACGGCGATGCTAAATGGACAGAGAGTGAGATCACTGGGAAGTTAAAGGGACAGAGAGTGAGATCACTGGGAGGCTATTGAATTAGAGATTGAGATCACGGAGAGGATAAAGGGACAGAGAGTGAGATCACGGGGAGGTTAAAGGGACAGAGAGTGAGATCACGGGGAGGCTAAAGGGAAAGAGTGTGAGAACACGGGGAGGTTAAAAAGACAGAGAGTGAGATCACGGGGAGGTTAAAGGGACACAGAGTGAAATCATGTGGAGGTTAAAGGTACAGAGAGTGATCACGAGGAGGTTAAGGGGACAGGGAATGAGATCACGGGGAGGTTAAAGGGACAGAGAGTGAGATCACGGGGAGTTTAAAAGGACAGAGAGTGAGATCACGGGGACGTTAAAGGGACAGAGAGTGCGATCACGAGAAGGTTAAGGGGACAGGGAGTGAGATCACGTGGAGGTTAAAGGGGGAGAGAGTGAGATCCCGGGGAGGTTAAACGGACAGAGAGTGAGATCACGGGCAGGTTAAAGGGACAGAGAGTGAGATCACGGATACATAAAAGGAACAGAGAGTGAGATCATGGGGAGTTTCAAGGTACAGAGAGTGATCACGGGGAGGTTAAAGGGACAGAGTGTGAGATCACGGGTATGTTAAAGGGACAGAGAGTGAGATCATGGGGAGTTTCAAGGTACAGAGAGTGATCACGGGGAGGTTAAAGAGACAGAGAGTGAGATCACGGTGAGGATAGAGGGACAGAGAGTTGAGATCACGGGGAGATTAAAGGGACAGAGTCTGAGATCAAGTGGAGGTTTTAGGGACTGAGAGTGAGATCACGGGGAGGTTAAAGGGAGAGAGTTCACGGGGAGGTTAAAGGGACGGGGAGTGAGATCAAGGGGTGGTTAAAGGGACAGTGAGTCAGGTCATGGGGAAGTTAAAGGGACAGAGAGTGAGATCATGGTGAGGTTAAAGGGACAGTGAGTGAGATCACGGGGATGTTAAATGGGACAGAGAGTGAGATCAAGGGAGGATAAAGAGAGAGAGAGTTCACGGGGAGGTTAAAGGGACAGAGAGTGAGATCACGGGTAGGTTAAAGTGTCAGAGAGTGAGATCACGGGGAGGTTAAAGGGACAGAGAGTGAGATCACAGGGATGTTAAAGGGACAGAGAGTGAGATCACGGGGAGGTTAAAGGGACAGGGAGTGAGATCAGGGGGAGGTTAATGGGACAAAGTGACAGATCACGGAGAGTTTAAAGGGACGGAGAGTGAGATCACGGGGAGGCTAAAGAGACAGAGAGTGAGATCAAGGGAGGATAAAGAGAGAGAGAGTTCACGGGGAGGTTAAAGGGACAGAGAGTGAGATCACGGGGAGGTTAAAGGGACAGAGAGTGAGATCAAGGGAGGATAAAGAGAGAGAGAGTTCACGGGGAGGTTAAAGGGACAGAGAGTGAGATCACGGGGAGGTTAAAGGGACAGAGAGTGAGATCACAGGTATGTTAAAGGGACAGAGAGTGAGATCACGGGAGGATAAAGAGAGAGAGAGTTCATGGGGAGGTTAAAGGGACAGAGAGAAAGATCAGGGGGAGGTTAATGGGACAAAGTGACAGATCACGGGGAGTTTAAAGGGACAGAGAGTGAGATCACGGGGAGGATAAAGGGACAGTGAGTGAGAACACGGGAAGGTTAAAGGGACAGAGAGTGAGATCATGTGGAGGTTAAAGGTACAGAGAGTGAGATCACGAGGAAGTTAATTGGCCAGTGTGTGATATCACGGGGATGTTAAAGGGACAGAGAATGAGATCACGAGGAAGTTAAGGGGACAGGGAGTGAGATCACGGGGAGGTTAAAGGGCCAGGGAGTGATATCACGGCGATGTTAAATGGACAGAGAGTGAGATCACAGGGAAGTTAAAGGGACAGAGAGTGAGATCACTGGGAGGCTATTGAATTAGAGATTGAGATCACGGAGAGGATAAAGGGACAGAGAGTGAGATCACGGGGAGGTTAAAGGGACAGAGAGTGAGATCACGGGGTGGCTAAAGGGACAGAGAGTGAGAACACGGGGAAGTTAAAGAGACAGAGAGTGAGATCACGGGGAGGTTAAAGGGAGAGAGAGTGAGAACACGGGGAGGTTAAAGGGACAGAGAGTGAAATCATGTGAAGGTTAAAGGTACAGAGAGTGATCACGAAGAGGTTAAAGCGACAGAGAGTGATATCACGGGAAGTTAAAGGGAAGGAGAGTGAGATCACGGGGAGGTTAAAGGTACAGAGAGTGAGATCACTGGGAGGTTAATGGGACAGAGAGTGATCACGAGGAGGTTAAGGGGACAGGGAATGAGATCACGGGGAGCTTAAAGGGACAGAGAGTGAGATCACGGGGAGTTTAAAGGGCCAGGGAGTGATATCACGGGGATGTTAAATGGACAGAGAGAGAGATCACGGGGACTTTAAAGGGACAGAGAGTGAGATCACGGGGACGTTAAAGGGACAGGGAGTGAGATCACGAGAAAGTTAAGGGGACAGGGAGTGAGATCACGTGGAGGTTAAAGGGGGAGAGAGTGAGATCCCGGGGAGGTTAAAGGGACAGAGAGTGAGATCACGGATACATAAAAGGGACAGAGAGTGAGATCATGGGGAGTTTCAAGGTACAGAGAGTGATCACGGGGAGGTTAAAGGGACAGAGAGTGAGATCACGGTGAGGATAGAGGGACAGAGAGTTGAGATCACGGGGAGAGTAAAGGGACAGAGACTGAGATCAAGTGGAGGTTTTAGGGACTGAGAGTGAGATCACGGGGAGGTTAAAGGGAGAGAGTTCACGGGGAGGTTAAAGGGACAGAGGGTGAGATCACTGGGAGGTTACAGGGACACAGAGTGAGATCACGGGGTGGTTAAAGGGACAGTGAGTCAGATCATGGGGAAGTTAAAGGGACAGAGAGTGAGATCACGGTGAGGTTAAAGGGACAGTGAGTGAGATCACGGGGATGTTAAATGGGCTATGTGATAGATCATGGGGAGTTAAAAGGGACAGAGAGTGAGATCAAGGGAGGATAAAGAGAGAGAGAGTTCACGGGGAAGTTAAAGGGACAGGGAGTGAGATCACGGGGAGGTTAAAGGGACAGCAAGTGAGATCACGGGGTGGTTAAAGGGACAGAGAGTGAGATCACAGGGATGTTAAAGGGACAGAGAGTGAGATCACGGGGAGGTTAAAGTGTCAGAGAGTGAGATCACGGGGAGGTTAAAGGGACAGGGAGTGAGATCAGGGAGAGGTTAATGGGACAAAGTGACAGATCACGGGGCAGTTTAAAGGGACGGAGATTGAGATCAGGGGGAGATTAAAGGGACAGAGAGTTTGATGACGGGGAGGTTAAAGAGACAGAGAGTGAGATCACCGGGAGGTTAAAGGGACAGCGAGTGAGAACACGGGGATGTTAAAGGGACTGAGAATGAGATCACGGAGAGGTTAAAGTGTCAGAGAGTGAGATCACGGTGAGGTTAAAGGGACAGGGAGTGAGATCAGGGGGAGGTAAATGGGACAAAGTGACAGATCACGGGGAGTTTAAAGGGACAGAGAGTGAGATCACGGGGAGGTTAAAGGGACAGTGAGTGAGAACACGGGGAGGTTAAAGGGACAGAGAATGAGATCATGTGGAGGATAAAGGTACAGAGAGTGAGATCACGAGGAGGTTAAGGGGACAGGGAGTGAGATCACGGTGAGGTTAAAGGTACAGAGAGTGAGATCACGGGGAGGATAAATGGACAGAGAGTGAGATCACAGGGAAGTTAAAGGGACAGAGAGTGAGATCACTGGGAGGCGATTGAATTAGAGATTGAGTTCACGGAGAGGATATAGGGACAGAGAGTGAGATCACGGGGAGGTTAAAGAGACAGAGAGTGAGATCACGGGGAGGTTAAAGGGACAGAGAGTGAGAACACGGGGAGGTTAAAGGGACAGAGAGTGAAATCATGTGGAGGTTAAAGGTACAGAGAGTGATCACGAAGAGGTTAAAGCGACAGAGAGTGAGATCACGGGGAGGTTAAATTGCCAGGGAGTGATATCACGGGGATGTTAAAGGGAAGGAGAGTGAGATCACGGGGAGGTTAAAGGTACAGAGAGTGAGATCAATGGGAGGTTAAAGGGACAGAGAGTGATCACGAGGAGGTTAAGGGGACAGGGAATGAGATCACGGGGAGGTTACAGGGACAGAGAGTGAGATCACGGGGAGAGTAAAGGGACAGGGAGTGATATCACGGGGATGTTAAATGAACAGAGAGAGAGATCACGGGGACTTTAAAGGGACAGAGAGTGAGATCACGGGGACGTTAAAGGGACAGAGAGTGATCACGAGAAGGTAAAGGGGACAGGGAGTGAGATCACGTGGAGGTTAAAGGGGGAGAGAGTGAGATCCCGGGGAGTTTAAACGGACAGAGAGTGAGATCACGGGGAGATTAAAGGGACAGAGAGTGAGATCACGGATACGATAAAGGGACAGAGAGTGAGATCATGGCAAGTTTCAAGGTACAGAGAGTGATCACGGGCAGGTTAAAGGGACAGAGTGTTGAGATCACGGGGAGATTAAAGGGACAGAGACTGAGATCAAGTGGAGGTTTTAGGGACTGAGAGTGAGATCACGGGGAGTTTAAATGAACAGAGAGTGAGATCACAGGGAGGTTAAAGGGACAGAGAGTGAGATCACGGGGAGGTTAAAGGGACAGGGAGTGAGATCAGGGGGAGGTTAATGGGACAGAGAGTGTAATCACGGGAAGTTTAAAGGGACAGAAAGTGTGCTCACTGGGTGGTTAAAGGGACAGAGAATGAGATCACAGGGAGGTTAAAGGGACAGAGAGTGAGATCACGGTGAGGTTAAAGGGACAGTGAGTGAGATCACGGGTAGGTTAAAGGGGCAGGGAGTGAGATCACAGGGAGGTTAAAGGGACTCAGAGTGAGATCATGGGGAGGTTAAAGGGACAGAGAATGAGATCAAGTGGAGGTTTTAGGGACTGAGAGTGAGATCACGGGCAGTTTAAAGGGACAGAGAGTGAGATCACGGGGATGTTAAAGGGACAGAGAGTGAGATCACGGGGATGTTAAAGTGTCAGAGAGTGAGATCACGGGGAGGTTAAAGGGACAGGGAGTGAGATCAGGGGGAGGTTAATGGGAGAAAGTGACAGATTACGGGGAGTTTAAAGGTACAGAGAGTGATCACGGGGAAGTTAAAGGGACAGAGAGTGAGATCACGGGGAAGTTAAAGGTACAGAGTGTGAGATCACGGGGAGGTTAAATGGCCAGTGTGTGATATCACGGGGATGTTAAATGGACAGAGAGTGAGATCACGGGGAAGTTAAAGGGACAGAGAGTGATCACGGAGAGGTTAAAGAGACATTGAGTGATCACGAGGAGGTTAAGGGGACAGGGAGTGAAATCACTGAGAGGCTATTGCATTAGAGATTGAGATCACGGAGAGGATAAAGGGACAGAGAGTGAGATCACGGGGAGGTTAAAGGGACAGAGAGTGAGATCACGGGGAGGCTAAAGGGACAGAGTGTGAGAACACGGGGAGGTTAAAGAGAGGGAGAGTGAGATCACGGGGAGGTTAAAGGGACAGGGAGTGAGAATACGGTGAGGTTAAAGGGACAGAGAGTGAGATCATGTGGAGGTTAAAGGTACAGAGAGTGATCACGAAGAGGTTAAAGCGACAGAGAGAGAGATCACGGGGAGGTTAAATTGCCAGGGAGTGATATCACGGGGATGTTAAAGGGAAAGAGAGTGTGATCACGGGGAGGTTAAAGGTACAGAGAGTGAGATCACTGGGAGGTTAAAGGGACAGAGAGTGATCACGAGGAGGTTAAGGGGACAGGGAATGAGATCACGGGGAGGTTAAAGGGACAGAGAGTGAGATCACGGGGAGTTTAAAGGGCCAGGGAGTGATATCACGGGGATGTTAAATGGACGGAGAGTGAGATCACGGGGAGTTTAAAAGGACAGAGAGTGAGATCACGGGGAGGTGAAAGGGGGAGAGAGTGAGATCCCGGGAGGTTAATCGGACAGAGAGTGAGATCACGGGGAGGTTAAAGGGAAAGAGAGTGAGATCACTGTTACGTTAAAGGGAAAGAGAGTGAGATCATGGGGTGGTTCAAGGTACAGAGAGTGATCACAGGGAGGTTAAAGGGACAGAGAGTGAGATCACAGTGAGGATAGAGGGACAGAGAGTTGAGATCACGGGGAGGTTAAAGGGACAGAGACTGAGATCAAGTGGAGGTTATAGGGACTGAGAGTGAGATCACGGGGAGTTTAAATGAACAGAGAGTGAGATCACAGGGAGGTTAAAGGGACAGAGAGTGAGATCACGGGGAGGTTAAAGTGTCTGAGAGAGAGATCACGGGGAGGTTAAAGGGACAGGGAGTGAGATCAGGGGCAGGTTAATGGGACAAAGTGACAGATCACGGGAAGTTTAAAGGGACAGAGAGTGAGATAACGGGGATGTTAATGGGAATGAGAGTGCGATCACGGGGAGGGTAAAGGGACAGGGAGTGAGATTAGGGGGAGGTTAATGGGACAAAGTAACAGATCACGGGGAGTTTAAAGGGACAGAGAGTGAGATCACGGGGAGGCTAAAGAGATAGAGGGTGAGATAACGGGGATGTTAATGGGAATGAGAGTGCAATCACGGGGAGGTTAAAGGGACAGGGAGTGAGATCACAGGGAGGTTAAAGGGACAGAGAGTTTGATGACGGGGAGGTTAAAGAGACAGAGAGTGATATCACCGGGAGGTTAAAGGGACAGAGAATGAGATCACGGGGAGGTTAAAGTGTCAGAGAGTGAGATCATGGTGAGGTTAAAGGGACAGTGAGTGAGATCACGGAGAGGCTAAAGAGACAGAGAGTGAGATCACGGGGAGGTTAAAGAGACAGAGAGTGAGATCACGGGGAGGCTAAAGGGACAGAGAGTGAGATCACGGGGAGGTTAAAGGGACAAAGCCAGAGATCATGGGGAGTTTAAAGAGACAGAGAGTGAGATCACGGGGAGGTTACAGGGACACAGAGTGAGATCACGGGGAGGTTACAGGGACACAGAGTGAGATCACGGGGTGGTTAAAGGGACAGGGAGTGAGATCACGGGGAAGTTAAAGGTACAGAGAGTGAGATCACGGTGAGGTTAAAGGGACAGTGAGAGAGATCACGGGGAGGTTAAATGGGCAGGGAGGAGGATCACGGGGAGGTTAAAGGGACAAAGTGAGAGATCATGGGGAGTTTAAAGGGACAGAGAGTGAGATCATGGGAGGTTAAAGAGAGAGAGAGATCACGGGGCAGTTAAAGGGACAGAGAGTGAGATCACGGTGAGGTTAAAGGGACAGTGAGTGAGATCACGGGGAGGTTAAAGGGACAGAGAGTGACATCACGTGGAGGTTATAGGGACAGAGAGGGAGATCACGGGGAGGTTAAGGGACAGAGTGTGAGATCACGGGGAGTTAAAGGGACATGGAGTTAGATCACCGGGAAGTTAAAGGAACAGAGCGTGAGATTAAGGGGAGGTTAAAGGGACAGAGACTGAGATCACGGGGCGGTTAAAGGGACAGAGAGTGAGATTACGGAGAGTTTAAAGGGAAAGAGAGTGAGATAACGAGCACGTTAAAGTGACAGAGAGTGAGATCACCGGGAGTTTAAAGGGACACAGGGTGAGATCACTGGGCGGTTAATGGCGCAGAGAGTGAGATCACGGGGTGGTTAAAGGGACAGAGAGTGAGACCTCGGGTGTTTTAAAGGGTCAGAGAGTGAGGCCACGGGGTGGTAAAAGGGACAGGGAGTGAGATCACGGGGATGTAAAAGGGACAGAGAGTGAGACCATGGGGTGGTAAAAGGGACAGGGAGTGAGATCACGGGGAGGTTAAAGGGACAGAGAGTGAGATTACGGCGAGGTTAAAGGGACAGAGAGAGAGGTCACGGGGAGGTTAACGGGACAAAGCGTAAGATCACGGGCAGGTAAAATGTACTGATAGTGAGATCGTCTGGAGCTTAAAGGGACAGAGTGCGATCAAAGGGAGGTTAAAGAGACAGAGAGTGAGATCAGGGGAGGTTAAAGGGACAGAGAGAGAGATCACGGGATTGTTAAAGGGACAGAGAGTGAGATCACGGGAGGGTTAAAGGAACAGAGAGTGAGATCATGGGGAGGTTAAAGGGACAGAGAGGGAGATCACTTGGAGGTTTAAGGGACAGAGAGTGAGAACACGGGGAGTTTAAAGTGACAGAGAGAGAGATCACGGGGAGGTTAAAGAGACAGAGAGTGAGATCACGGTAGGCAAAAGAGAGAGAGATATCACGGGGAAGTTAAAGGGACAGAGAGTGGGATCACGTGGAGATTAAAGGGACAGAGAGTTTGATGACGGGGAGGTTAAAGAGACAGAGAGTGAGATCACCGGGAGGTAAAAAGGACAGCGAGTGAGATCACGGGGTGGTTAATGGGACAGGGAGTGAGATCACGGAGAGGTTAAAGTGTCAGAGAGTGAGATCACGGTGAGGTTAAAGGGACAGGGAGTGAGATCAGGGGGAGGTTAATGGGACAAAGTGACAGATCACGGGGAGTTTAAAGGGACAGAGAGTGAGAACACGGGGAGGTTAAAGGGACAGAGAGTGAGATGACGAGGAGGTTAAACGGACAGAGTGTGAGATCATGGGCAGGTTAAAGGTACAGAGAGTGAGATCACGAGGAGGTTAAGGGGACAGGGAGTGAGATCACGGGGAGTTTAAATGGACAGAGAGTGAGATCACAGGGAAGTTAAAGGGACAGAGAGTGAGATCACTGGGAGGCTATTGAATTAGAGATTGAGATCATGGAGAGGATAAAGGGACAGAGAGTGAGATCACAGGGAGGTTAAAGAGACAGAGAGTGAGATCACGGGGAGGCTAAAGGGACAGAGAGTGAGAACACGGGGAGGTTAAAGAGACAGAGAGTGAAATCATGTGGAGGTTAAAGGTACAGAGAGTGATCACGAAGAGGTTAAAGCGACAGAGAGTGAGATCACGGGGAGGTTAAATTGCCAGGGAGTGATATCAAGGGGATGTTAAAGGGAAGGAGAGTGAGATCACGGGGAGGATAAATGGACAGAGAGTGAGATCACAGGGAAGTTAAAGGGACAGAGAGTGAGATCACTGGGAGGCGATTGAATTAGAGATTGAGTTCACGGAGAGGATATAGGGACAGAGAGTGAGATCACGGGGAGGTTAAAGAGACAGAGAGTGAGATCACGGGGAGGTTAAAGGGACAGAGAGTGAGAACACGGGGAGGTTAAAGGGACAGAGAGTGAAATCATGTGGAGGTTAAAGGTACAGAGAGTGATCACGAAGAGGTTAAAGCGACAGAGAGTGAGATCACGGGGAGGTTAAATTGCCAGGGAGTGATATCACGGGGATGTTAAAGGGAAGGAGAGTGAGATCACGGGGAGGTTAAAGGTACAGAGAGTGAGATCAATGGGAGGTTAAAGGGACAGAGAGTGATCACGAGGAGGTTAAGGGGACAGGGAATGAGATCACGGGGAGGTTACAGGGACAGAGAGTGAGATCACGGGGAGAGTAAAGGGACAGGGAGTGATATCACGGGGATGTTAAATGAACAGAGAGAGAGATCACGGGGACTTTAAAGGGACAGAGAGTGAGATCACGGGGACGTTAAAGGGACAGAGAGTGATCACGAGAAGGTAAAGGGGACAGGGAGTGAGATCACGTGGAGGTTAAAGGGGGAGAGAGTGAGATCCCGGGGAGTTTAAACGGACAGAGAGTGAGATCACGGGGAGATTAAAGGGACAGAGAGTGAGATCACGGATACGATAAAGGGACAGAGAGTGAGATCATGGCAAGTTTCAAGGTACAGAGAGTGATCACGGGCAGGTTAAAGGGACAGAGTGTTGAGATCACGGGGAGATTAAAGGGACAGAGACTGAGATCAAGTGGAGGTTTTAGGGACTGAGAGTGAGATCACGGGGAGTTTAAATGAACAGAGAGTGAGATCACAGGGAGGTTAAAGGGACAGAGAGTGAGATCACGGGGAGGTTAAAGGGACAGGGAGTGAGATCAGGGGGAGGTTAATGGGACAGAGAGTGTAATCACGGGAAGTTTAAAGGGACAGAAAGTGTGCTCACTGGGTGGTTAAAGGGACAGAGAATGAGATCACAGGGAGGTTAAAGGGACAGAGAGTGAGATCACGGTGAGGTTAAAGGGACAGTGAGTGAGATCACGGGTAGGTTAAAGGGGCAGGGAGTGAGATCACAGGGAGGTTAAAGGGACTCAGAGTGAGATCATGGGGAGGTTAAAGGGACAGAGAATGAGATCAAGTGGAGGTTTTAGGGACTGAGAGTGAGATCACGGGCAGTTTAAAGGGACAGAGAGTGAGATCACGGGGATGTTAAAGGGACAGAGAGTGAGATCACGGGGATGTTAAAGTGTCAGAGAGTGAGATCACGGGGAGGTTAAAGGGACAGGGAGTGAGATCAGGGGGAGGTTAATGGGAGAAAGTGACAGATTACGGGGAGTTTAAAGGTACAGAGAGTGATCACGGGGAAGTTAAAGGGACAGAGAGTGAGATCACGGGGAAGTTAAAGGTACAGAGTGTGAGATCACGGGGAGGTTAAATGGCCAGTGTGTGATATCACGGGGATGTTAAATGGACAGAGAGTGAGATCACGGGGAAGTTAAAGGGACAGAGAGTGATCACGGAGAGGTTAAAGAGACATTGAGTGATCACGAGGAGGTTAAGGGGACAGGGAGTGAAATCACTGAGAGGCTATTGCATTAGAGATTGAGATCACGGAGAGGATAAAGGGACAGAGAGTGAGATCACGGGGAGGTTAAAGGGACAGAGAGTGAGATCACGGGGAGGCTAAAGGGACAGAGTGTGAGAACACGGGGAGGTTAAAGAGAGGGAGAGTGAGATCACGGGGAGGTTAAAGGGACAGGGAGTGAGAATACGGTGAGGTTAAAGGGACAGAGAGTGAGATCATGTGGAGGTTAAAGGTACAGAGAGTGATCACGAAGAGGTTAAAGCGACAGAGAGAGAGATCACGGGGAGGTTAAATTGCCAGGGAGTGATATCACGGGGATGTTAAAGGGAAAGAGAGTGTGATCACGGGGAGGTTAAAGGTACAGAGAGTGAGATCACTGGGAGGTTAAAGGGACAGAGAGTGATCACGAGGAGGTTAAGGGGACAGGGAATGAGATCACGGGGAGGTTAAAGGGACAGAGAGTGAGATCACGGGGAGTTTAAAGGGCCAGGGAGTGATATCACGGGGATGTTAAATGGACGGAGAGTGAGATCACGGGGAGTTTAAAAGGACAGAGAGTGAGATCACGGGGAGGTGAAAGGGGGAGAGAGTGAGATCCCGGGAGGTTAATCGGACAGAGAGTGAGATCACGGGGAGGTTAAAGGGAAAGAGAGTGAGATCACTGTTACGTTAAAGGGAAAGAGAGTGAGATCATGGGGTGGTTCAAGGTACAGAGAGTGATCACAGGGAGGTTAAAGGGACAGAGAGTGAGATCACAGTGAGGATAGAGGGACAGAGAGTTGAGATCACGGGGAGGTTAAAGGGACAGAGACTGAGATCAAGTGGAGGTTATAGGGACTGAGAGTGAGATCACGGGGAGTTTAAATGAACAGAGAGTGAGATCACAGGGAGGTTAAAGGGACAGAGAGTGAGATCACGGGGAGGTTAAAGTGTCTGAGAGAGAGATCACGGGGAGGTTAAAGGGACAGGGAGTGAGATCAGGGGCAGGTTAATGGGACAAAGTGACAGATCACGGGAAGTTTAAAGGGACAGAGAGTGAGATAACGGGGATGTTAATGGGAATGAGAGTGCGATCACGGGGAGGGTAAAGGGACAGGGAGTGAGATTAGGGGGAGGTTAATGGGACAAAGTAACAGATCACGGGGAGTTTAAAGGGACAGAGAGTGAGATCACGGGGAGGCTAAAGAGATAGAGGGTGAGATAACGGGGATGTTAATGGGAATGAGAGTGCAATCACGGGGAGGTTAAAGGGACAGGGAGTGAGATCACAGGGAGGTTAAAGGGACAGAGAGTTTGATGACGGGGAGGTTAAAGAGACAGAGAGTGATATCACCGGGAGGTTAAAGGGACAGAGAATGAGATCACGGGGAGGTTAAAGTGTCAGAGAGTGAGATCATGGTGAGGTTAAAGGGACAGTGAGTGAGATCACGGAGAGGCTAAAGAGACAGAGAGTGAGATCACGGGGAGGTTAAAGAGACAGAGAGTGAGATCACGGGGAGGCTAAAGGGACAGAGAGTGAGATCACGGGGAGGTTAAAGGGACAAAGCCAGAGATCATGGGGAGTTTAAAGAGACAGAGAGTGAGATCACGGGGAGGTTACAGGGACACAGAGTGAGATCACGGGGAGGTTACAGGGACACAGAGTGAGATCACGGGGTGGTTAAAGGGACAGGGAGTGAGATCACGGGGAAGTTAAAGGTACAGAGAGTGAGATCACGGTGAGGTTAAAGGGACAGTGAGAGAGATCACGGGGAGGTTAAATGGGCAGGGAGGAGGATCACGGGGAGGTTAAAGGGACAAAGTGAGAGATCATGGGGAGTTTAAAGGGACAGAGAGTGAGATCATGGGAGGTTAAAGAGAGAGAGAGATCACGGGGCAGTTAAAGGGACAGAGAGTGAGATCACGGGGAGGTTAAAGGGACAGAGAGTGACATCACGTGGAGGTTATAGGGACAGAGAGGGAGATCACGGGGAGGTTAAGGGACAGAGTGTGAGATCACGGGGAGTTAAAGGGACATGGAGTTAGATCACCGGGAAGTTAAAGGAACAGAGCGTGAGATTAAGGGGAGGTTAAAGGGACAGAGACTGAGATCACGGGGCGGTTAAAGGGACAGAGAGTGAGATTACGGAGAGTTTAAAGGGAAAGAGAGTGAGATAACGAGCACGTTAAAGTGACAGAGAGTGAGATCACCGGGAGTTTAAAGGGACACAGGGTGAGATCACTGGGCGGTTAATGGCGCAGAGAGTGAGATCACGGGGTGGTTAAAGGGACAGAGAGTGAGACCTCGGGTGTTTTAAAGGGTCAGAGAGTGAGGCCACGGGGTGGTAAAAGGGACAGGGAGTGAGATCACGGGGATGTAAAAGGGACAGAGAGTGAGACCATGGGGTGGTAAAAGGGACAGGGAGTGAGATCACGGGGAGGTTAAAGGGACAGAGACTGAGATTACGGCGAGGTTAAAGGGACAGAGAGAGAGGTCACGGGGAGGTTAACGGGACAAAGCGTAAGATCACGGGCAGGTAAAATGTACTGATAGTGAGATCGTCTGGAGCTTAAAGGGACAGAGTGCGATCAAAGGGAGGTTAAAGAGACAGAGAGTGAGATCAGGGGAGGTTAAAGGGACAGAGAGAGAGATCACGGGATTGTTAAAGGGACAGAGAGTGAGATCACGGGAGGGTTAAAGGAACAGAGAGTGAGATCATGGGGAGGTTAAAGGGACAGAGAGGGAGATCACTTGGAGGTTTAAGGGACAGAGAGTGAGAACACGGGGAGTTTAAAGTGACAGAGAGAGAGATCACGGGGAGGTTAAAGAGACAGAGAGTGAGATCACGGTAGGCAAAAGAGAGAGAGATATCACGGGGAAGTTAAAGGGACAGAGAGTGGGATCACGTGGAGATTAAAGGGACAGAGAGTTTGATGACGGGGAGGTTAAAGAGACAGAGAGTGAGATCACCGGGAGGTAAAAAGGACAGCGAGTGAGATCACGGGGTGGTTAAAGTGTCAGAGAGTGAGATCACGGTGAGGTTAAAGGGACAGGGAGTGAGATCAGGGGGAGGTTAATGGGACAAAGTGACAGATCACGGGGAGTTTAAAGGGACAGAGAGTGAGAACACGGGGAGGTTAAAGGGACAGAGAGTGATCACGGAAAGGTCAAAGGGACAGAGAGTGAGATGACGAGGAGGTTAAACGGACAGAGTGTGAGATCATGGGCAGGTTAAAGGTACAGAGAGTGAGATCACGAGGAGGTTAAGGGGACAGGGAGTGAGATCACGGGGAGTTTAAATGGACAGAGAGTGAGATCACAGGGAAGTTAAAGGGACAGAGAGTGAGATCACTGGGAGGCTATTGAATTAGAGATTGAGATCATGGAGAGGATAAAGGGACAGAGAGTGAGATCACAGGGAGGTTAAAGAGACAGAGAGTGAGATCACGGGGAGGCTAAAGGGACAGAGAGTAAGAACACGGGGAGGTTAAAGAGACAGAGAGTGAAATCATGTGGAGGTTAAAGGTACAGAGAGTGATCACGAAGAGGTTAAAGCGACAGAGAGTGAGATCACGGGGAGGTTAAATTGCCAGGGAGTGATATCAAGGGGATGTTAAAGGGAAGGAGAGTGAGATCACGGGGAGGTTAAAGGTACAGAGAGTGAGATCAATGGGAGGTTAAAGGGACAGAGAGTGATCACGAGGAGTTTAAAGGGCCAGGGAGTGATATCACGGGGATGTTAAATGGACAGAGAGAGAGATCACGGGGACTTTAAAGGGACAGAGAGTGAGATCACGGGGACGTTAAAGGGACAGAGAGTGATCACGAGAATGTTAAGGGGACAGGGAGTGAGATCACGTGGAGGTTAAAGGAGGAGAGAGTGAGATCCCGGGGAGGTTAAACGGACAGAGAGTGAGATCACGGGGAGGTTAAAGGGACAGAGAGTGATCACGGGCAATTTAAAGGGACAGAGTGTGAGATCACGGGTACGTTAAAGGGACAGAGAGTGAGATCATGGGGAGGTTCAAGGTACAGAGAGTGATCACGGGGAGGTTAAAGGGACAGAGAGTGAGATCACGGTGAGGATAGAGGGACAGAGAGTTGAGATCACGGGGAGATTAAAGGGACAGAGACTGAGATCAAGTATAGGTTTTAGGGACTGAGAGTGAGATCACGGGGAGTTTAAATGAACAGAGAGTGAGATCACAGGGAGGTTAAAGGGACAGAGAGTGAGATCACGGGGAGGTTAAAGGGACAGTGAGTGAGATCACGGGGAGGTTAAAGGGGCAGGGAGTGAGATCACGGGGAGGTTAAAGGGACAAACTGAGAGATCATGGGGAGTTTAAAGGGACAGAGAGTGATATCATGGGAGGTTAAAGAGAGAGAGAGTTCACTGGGTGGTTAAAGGGACAGAGAGTGAGATCACGGGGAGGTTAAAGGGGCAGGGAGTGAGATCACGGGGAGGTTAAAGGGACAAAGTCAGAGATCATGATGAGTTTAAAGAGACAGAGAGTGAGATTACGGTCGGTTAAAGAGAGAGAGAGTTCACGGGGAGGTTAAAGGGACAGAGAGTGAGATCACGGGGAGGTTACAGGGACACAGAGTGAGATCACGGGGTGGTTAAAGGGACAGGGAGTGAGATCACGGGGATGTTAAAGATACAGAGAGTGAGATCACGGTGAGGTTAAAGGGACAGTGAGAGAGATCACGGGGAGGTTAAATGGGCAGGGAGTAGGATCACGGGGAGGTTAAAGGGACAAAGTGAGAGATCATGGGGAGTTGAAAGGGACAGAGAGTGAGATCATGGGAGGTTAAAGAGAAAGAGAGATCACGGGGAGGTTAAGGGACAGAGTGTGAGATCACGGGGAGTTAAAGGGACATGGAGTTAGATCACCGGGAAGTTAAAGGGACAGAGCGTGAGATTAGGGGGCGTTTAAAGGGACAGAGACTGAGATCACGGGGCGGTTAAAGGGACAGAGAGTGAGATTACGGAGAGTTTAAAGGGACAGAGAGTGAGATAACGAGCACGTTAAAGTGACAGAGAGTGAGATCACCGGGAGGTTAAAGTGACAGAGAGTGAGATCACAGGGAGTTTAAAGGGACACAGAGTGAGATCACTGGGCGTTTAATGGGGCAGAGAGTGAGATCACGGGGTGGTTAAAGGGACAGAGAGTGAGATAACGGGGAGGTAAAAGGTACAGAGAGTGAGACCTCGGGTGTTTTAAAGGGACAGAGAGTGAGACCACGGGGTGGTAAAAGGGACAGGGAGTGAGATCACGGGGATGTAAAAGGGACAGAGAGTGAGACCATGGGGTGGTAAAAGGGACAGGGAGTGAGATCACGGGGAGGTTAAAGGGACAGAGAGTGAGATCACGGCGAGGTTAAAGGGACAGAGAGAGAGGTCACGGGGAGGTTAACGGGACAAAGCGTAAGATCACGGGCAGGTAAAATGTACTGATAGTGAGATCGTCTGGAGCTTAAAGGGACAGAGTGCGATCAAAGGGAGGTTAAAGGGACAGAGAGTGAGATCAGGGGAGGTTAAAGGGACAGAGAGTGAGATCACGGGAGGGTTAAAGGAACAGAGAGTGAGATCATGGGGAGGTTAAAGGGACAGAGAGGGAGATCACGTGGAGGTTTAAGGGACAGAGAGTGAGATCACGGGGAGTTTAAAGTGACAGAGAGTGAGATCACGGGGAGATTAAAGGGACAGAGAGTTTGATGACGGGGAGGTAAAAGAGACAGAGAGTGAGATCACGGTGAGGTTAAAGGGACAGAGAGTGAGATCACGGGGAGGTTAAAGGGACAGGGAGTGAGATCAGGGGGAGGTTAATGGGACAAAGTGACAGATCACGGGGAGTTTAAAGGGACAGAGAGTGAGAACACGGGGAGGTTAAAGGGACAGAGAGTGAGATCATGTGGAGGTTAAAGGTTCAGAGAGTGATTACGGGGAGGTCAAAGGGACAGTGAATGAGATGACGAGGAGGTTAAACGGACAGAGAGTGAGATCATGGGCAGGTTAAAGGTACAGAGAGTGAGATCACGAGGAGGTTAAGGGGACAGGGAGTGAGATCACGGGGAGGTTAAAGGGACAGAGAGTGAGATCACGGGGAGGTTAAATGGACAGAGAGTGAGATCACGGGGAAGTTAAAGGGACAGAGAGTGAGATCACTGGGAGGCTATTGAATTAGAGACTGAGATCACGGGGAGGTTAAATGGACAGAGAGTGAGATCACGGGGAAGTTAAAGAGACAGAGAGTGAGATCACGGGGAGGCTAAAGGGACAGAGAGTGAGTACACGGGGAGGTTAAAGAGACAGAGAGTGAGATCACGGGGAGGTTAAAGGGACAGAGAGTGAGAACACGTGGTGGTTAAAGGGACAGAGAGTGAAATCATGTGGAGGTTAAAGGTACAGAGAGCGATCACGAAGAGGTTAAAGCGACAGAGAGTGAGATCACGGGGAGTTTAAAGGGCCAGGGAGTGATATCACGGGGATGTTAAATGGACAGAGAGAGAGATCACGGGGACTTTAAAGGGACAGAGAGTGAGATCACGGGGACGTTAAAGGGACAGAGAGTGATCACGAGAAGGTTAAGGGGACAGGGAGTGAGATCACGTGGAGGTTAAAGGAGGAGAGAGTGAGATCCCGGGGATGTTAAACGGACAGAGAGTGAGATCACGGGGAGGATAAAGGGACAGAGAGTGAGAACACGGGGAGGTTAAAGGGACAGAGAGTGAAATCATGTGGAGGTTAAAGGTACAGAGAGTGATCACGAAGAGGTTAAAGCGACAGAGAGTGAGATCACTGGGAGGTTAAATTGCCAGGGAGTGATATCACGGGGATGTTAAAGGGAAGGAGAGTGAGATCACGGGGAGGTTAAAGGTACAGAGAGTGAGATCAATGGGAGGTTAAAGGGAAGGAGAGTGATCACGAGGAGGTTAAGGGGACAGGGAATGAGATCACGGGGAGGTTAAGGGACAGAGAGTGAGATCACGGGGAGTTTTAAGGGCCAGGGAGTGATATCACGGGGATGTTAAATGGACAGAGAGAGAGATCACGGGGACTTTAAAGGGACAGAGAGTGAGATCACGGGGACGTTAAAGGGACAGAGAGTGATCACGAGAAGGTTAAGGGGACAGGGAGTGAGATCACGTGGAGGTTAAAGGGGGAGAGAGTGAGATCCCGGGGAGTTTAAACGGACAGAGAGTGAGATCACGGGGAGGTTAAAGGGACAGAGAGTGAGATCACGGATACGTTAAAGGGACAGAGAGTGAGATCATGGCAAGGTTCAAGGTCCAGAGAGTGATCACGGGCAGGTTAAAGGGACAGAGTGTGAGATCACGGGTACGTTAAAGGGACAGAGAGTGAGATCATGGGGAGGTTCAAGGTACAGAGAGTGATCACGGGGAGGTTAAAGGGACAGAGAGTGAGATCACGGTGAGGATAGAGGGACAGAGAGTTGAGATCACGGGGAGATTAAAGGGACAGAGTCTGAGATCAAGTGGAGGTTTTAGGGACTGAGAGTCAGATCACGGGGAGTTTAAATGAACAGAGAGTGAGATCACAGGGAGGTTAAAGTGTCTGAGAGTGAGGTCACGGTGAGGTTAAAGGGACAGTGAGTGAGATCACGGGGAGGTTAAAGGGACAAACTGAGAGATCATGGGGAGTTAAAAGGGACATAGAGTGATATCACGGGAGGCTAAAGAGAGAGAGAGTTCACTGGGTGGTTAAAGGGACAGAGAGTGAGATCACAGGGAGGTTAAAGGGACAGAGAGTGAGATCACGGTGAGGTTAAAGGGACAGTGAGTGAGATCACGGGGAGGTTAAAGGGGCAGGGAGTGAGATCACGGGGAGGTTAAAGGGACAAAGTGAGAGATCATGGGGAGTTTAAAGGGACAGAGACTGAGATCACGGGGAGGTTAAAGGGACAGAGATTGATCACGAGATGGTTAAGGGGACAGGGAGTGAGAATACGTGGAGGTTAAAGGGGGAGAGAGTGAGATCCCGGGGAGGTTAAACGGACATAGAGTGAGATCACGGGGAGGTTAAAGGGAAAGAGAGTGAGATCACGGTTACGTTAAAGGGAACGAGAGTGAGATCATGGGGTGGTTCAAGGTACACAGAGTGATCACGGGGAGGTTAAAGGGACAGAGAGTGAGATCACAGTGAGGATAGAGGGACAGAGAGTTGAGATCACGGGGAGGTTAAAGGGACAGAGACTGAGATCAAGTGGAGGTTTTAGGGACTGAGAGTGAGATCACGGGGAGTTTAAATGAACAGAGAGTGAGATCACAGGGTGGTTAAAGGGACAGGGAGGTAGATCAGGGAGAGGTTAATGGGACAAAGTGACAGATCACGGGGAGTTTAAAGGGACAGAGGGTGAGATCACAGGGAGGCTAAAGGGACAGAGAGTGAGATCACGGGGAGGTTAAAGGGAATGAGAGTGCGATCACGGGGAGGTTAATGGGACAGAGAGTGTAATCACGGGAAGTAAAAAGGGACAGAGAGTGAGATCACGGTGAGGTTAAAGGTACAGAGAGTGAGATCACGGGGAGGTTAAAGGGGCAGGGAGTGAGATCACGGGGAGGTTAAAGGGGCAAAGTGAGAGATCATGGGGAGTTTAAAGTGACAGAGAGTGAGATCACGGGGGGATAAAGAGAGAGAGAGTTCACGGGGAGGTTAAAGGGACAGAGAGTGAGATCACGGCGAGGTTAAAGGGACACAGAGAGAGGTCAGGATCAGTTTAAAGGGACAGAGATTGAGATCAGGGGGAGATTAAAGGGACAGAGAGTTTGATGACGGGGAGGTTAAAGGGACAGCGAGTGAGATCACGGGGTGGTTAAAGGGAGAGGGAGTGAGATCACGGGGACGTTAAAGGGACAGAGAGTGATCACGAGATGGTTAAGGGGAGAGGGAGTGAGAACACGTGGAGGTTAAAGGGGGAGTGAGTGAGATCCCGGGGAGGTTAAACGGACAGAGAGTGAGATCACGGGGAGGTTAAAGTGTCAGAGAGTGAGATTATGGTGAGGTTAAAGGGACAGGGAGTGAGATCACGGAGAGGCTAAAGAGACAGAGAGTGAGACCTCGGGTATGTTTAAGGGACAGAGAGTGAGATCACGGGGAGGTTAAAGGGACAGAGAGTGAGATCACGGGGAGGTTAAAGGGACAGCGAGTGAGATCACGGTGAGGTGAAAGGGACAGTGAGTGAGATCACGGGGTGGTTAAAGGGACAGGGAGTGAGATCACGGGGATGTTAAAGGGACAGTGAGTGAGATCACGGGGAGGTTAAAGGGGCAGGGAGTGAGATCACGGGGAGGTTAAAGGGACACAGTCAGAGATCATGAGGAGTTTAAAGAGACAGAGAGTGAGATCACGGTAGGTTAAAGAGAGAGAGAGTTCACGGGGAGGTTAAAGGGACAGAGAGTGAGATCACGGGGAGGTTACAGGGACACAGAGTGAGATCACGGGGTTGTTAAAGGGACAGGGAGTGAGATCACGGGGAAGTTAAAGGTGCAGAGATTGAGATCATGGTGAGGTTAAAGGGACAGTGAGAGAGATCACGGGGAGGTTAAATGGGAAGGGAGTAGGATTACTGGGAGTTTAAAGGCACAAAGTGTGAGATCATGGGGAGTTTAAAGGGACAGAGAGTGAGATCATGGGAGGTTAAAGAGAGAGAGAGATCACGGGGAAGTTAAAGAGACAGAGAGTGAGATCACGGTGAGGTTAAAGGGACAGTGAGTGAGATCACGCGGAGGTTAAAGGGACAGAGATTGACATCACGTGGAGGTTATAGGGACAGAGAGGGAGATCACGGGGAGGTTAACTGGTCAGAGAGTGAGATCACGGGGAGTTAAAGGGACAGAGTGTGAGATCACGGGGAGTTAAAGGGACATGGAGTTAGATCACCGGGAAGTTAAAGAGACAGAGCGTGAGATTAAGGGGAGGTTAAAGGGACAGAGACTAAGATCACGGGGTGGTTAAAGGGACAGAGAGTGAGATTACGGAGAGTTTAAAGGGACAGAGAGTGAGATAACGAGCACGTTAAAGAGACAGAGAGTGAGATCACCGGGAGGTTAAAGTGACAGAGAGTGAGATCACAGGGAGTTTAAAGGGACACAGAGTGAGATCACTGGGCGGTTAATGGGGCAGAGAGTGAGATCACGGGGTGGTTAAAGGGACAGAGAGTGAGATAACGGGGAGGTAATAGGGACAGAGAGTGAGACCTCGGGCGTTTTAAAGGGACAGAGAGTGAGACCACGGGGTGGTAAAAGGGACAGGGAGTGAGATCACGGGGATGTAAAAGGGACAGAGAGTGAGACCATGGGGTGGTAAAAGGGACACGGAGTGAGATCACGGGGAGGTTAAAGGGACAGAGAGTGAGATTACGGCGAGGTTAAAGGGACAGAGAGAGAGGTCACGGGGAGGTTAACGGGACAAGATCACGGGCAGGTAAAATGTACTGATAGTGAGATCGTCGGGAGCATAATGGGACAGAGTGCGATCAAAGGGAGGTTAAAGGGACAGAGAGTGAGATCTGGGGAGGTTAAAGGGACAGAGAGAGAGATCACGGGAGTGTTAAAGGGACAGAGAGTGAGATCACGGGAGGGTTAAAGGAACAGAGAGTGAGATCATGGGGAGGTTAAAGGGACAGAGAGGGAGATCACGTTCAGGTTTTAGGGACAGAGAGTGAGATCACGGGGAGTTTAAAGTGACTGAGAGTGAGATCACGGTAGGCAAAAGAGTGAGAGATATCAAGGGGAAGTTAAAGGGACAGAGAGTGAGATCACGGGGAGATTAAAGGGACAGAGAGTGATATCATGGGGAGGCTAAAGGGACAGAGAGTGAGAACACGGGGAGGTTAAAGGGACAGAGAGTGAGATCACGGGGAGGTTAAAGGGACAGAAATTGAGATCATGTGGAGGTTAAAGGTACAGAGAGTGATCACAGGGAGGTCAAAGGGACAGAGAGTGAGATGACGAGGAGGTTAAACAGACAGAGAGTGAGATCATGGGCAGGTTAAAGGTACAGAGGGTGAGATCACGGGGAGGTTAAAGAGACAGTGAGTGATCACGAGGAGGTTAAGGGGACAGGGAGTGAGATCACAGGGAGGCTATTTAATTAGTGATTGAGATCACGGAGAGGATAAAGGGACAGAGAGTGAGAACACGGGGAGGATAAAGAGAAAGAGAGTGAAATCACGGGGAGGTTAAAGGGAAAGCGAGTGAAAACACGGGGAGGTTAAAGGGACAGAGAGTGAGATCATGTGGAGGTTAAAGGTACAGAGAGTGATCACGAAGAGGTTAAAGCGACAGAGAGTGAGATCACGGGGAGGTTAAATTGCCAGGGAGTTATATCACGGGGATGTTAAAGGGAAAGAGAGTGAGATCACGGGGAGGTGAAAGGGACAGAGAGTGAGAACACTGAGAGGATAAAGGGACAGAGAGTGATCATGAGGAGCTTAAGGGGACAGGGAATGAGATCACGGGGAGGTTAAAGGGACAGAGAGTGAGATCACGGGGAGGTTAAAGGGCCAGGGAGTGATATCACGGGGATGTTAAATGGTCAGAGAGTGAGATCACGGGAAGTTTAAAGGGACAGAGAGTGAGATCACGGGGAGGTTAAAGGGACAGAGAGTGATCACGAGAAGGTTAAGGGGACAGGGAGTGAGATCACGTGGAGGTTAAACGGACAGAGAGTGAGATCACGGGGAGGTTAAAGGGGCAGAGAGTGAGATCACGGTTACGTTAAAGGGACAGAGAGTGAGATCATGGCGAGGTTCAAGGCAAAGAGAGTGATCACGGGGAGGTTAGAGGGACAGAGTGTGAGATCACGGGTACGTTAAAGTGACAGAGAGTGGGATCATGGGGAGGTTCAAGGTACAGAGAGTGATCACGGGGAGGTTAAAGGTACAGAGAGTGAGATCACGGTGTGGATAGAGGGACAGAGAGTTGAGATCACGGGGAGGTTAAAGGGACAGAGACTGAGAACAAGTGGAGGTTTTAGGGACTGAGAGTGAGATCACGGGGAGTTTAAATGAACAGAGAGTGAGATCACAGGGAGGTTAAAGGGACAGAGAGTGAGATCACGGGGAGGTTAAAGGGACAGGAAGTGAGATCAGGGGGAGGTTAATGGGACAAAGTGACAGATCACGGGGAGTTTAAAGGGACAGAGAGTGAGATCACGGGGAGGCTAAAGAGATAGAGGGTGAGATAACGGGGATGTCAATGGGAATGAGAGTGCAATCACGGGGAGGTTAAAGGGACAGAGCGTGAGATCACAGGGAGGTTAAAGGGACAGAGAGAGAGATCACGGGGAGGATAAAGGGGCAGGGAGTGAGATCACGGGGTGGTTAAAGGGACAGTGAGTCAGATCATGGGGAAGTTAAAGGGACAGAGAGTGAGATCACGGTGAGGTTAAAGGGACAGTGAGTGAGATCACGGGAGGATAAAGAGAGAGTGAGTTCACGGGGAGGATAAAGGGACACAGAGTGAGATCACGGGGAGGTTAAAGGGACAGAGAGTGATATCACGGGGAGGTTAAAGGGACGGAGATTGAGATCAGGGATAGATTAAAGGGACAGAGAGTTTGATGACGGGGAGGTTAAAGAGACAGAGAGTGAGATCACCGAGAGGTTAAAGGGACAGCGAGTGAGATCACGGGGATGTTAAAGGGACAGAGAGTGAGATCACGGAGAGGTTAAAGTGTCAGAGAGTGAGATCACGGTGAGGTTAAAGGGGCAGGGAGTGAGATCACGAAGAGGTTAAAGGGACAAAGTGAGAGATCATGGGGAGTTTAAAGGGACAGAGAGTGAGATAACGGGGAGGTTAAAGGGGCAGAGAGTGAGATCACGGGGAGGATAAAGGGGCAGAGAGTGATCACGGGGAGGTTAAAGGGGCAGAGAGTGAGATCACGGTAAGGTTGAAGGGACAGTGAGTGAGATCATGGGGAGGTTAAAGGGACAAAGTGAGAGATCATGGGGTGTTTAAAGGGACAGGTAGTGAGATCACGGGAGGTTAAAGAGAGAGAGAGTTCACGGGGATGTTAAAGGGACAGGGAGTGAGATCACGGGAGGTTAAAGAGAGAGAGAGTTCACGGGGAGGTTAAAGGGACAGCGAGTGAGATCACGGGGAGGTTACAGGGACACAGAGTGAGATCACGGGGTGGTTAAAGGGACAGGGAGTGAGATCACGGGGAGGTTAAATGGACAGTGAGTGAGATCACGGGGAGGTTAAATGGGCAATGTGAGAGTTCATGGGAAGTTTAAAGGGACAGATAGTGAGATCACACGAGGATAAAGAGAGAGAGTTCACGGGGAGGGTAAAGGGACAGAGAGTGAGATCACGGGGAGGTTAAAGGGACACAGAGTGAGATCAGGTGCAGTTTAAAGGGATGGAAATTGAGATCAGGGGGAGATTAAAGGGACAGAGAGTTTGATGACGGGGAGGTTAAAGAGACAGAAAGTGAGATAATGGGGAGTTTAATGTGACTGAGAGAGAGATCAAGAGGACGTTAAGGGGATAGAGTGTGAGATCACGGGGAGGTTAAAGGGACAGAGAGAGATCAAGGGGACGTTAAAGGGACAGAGTGTGAGATCACGGGGAGGTTAAAGGGACAGAGAGAGATCAAGGGGACGTTAAAGGGACAGAGTGTGAGATCACGGGGAGGTTAAAGGGACAGAGAGTGAGATTACAGGGAGGCAAAAGAGATAGAGAGTGAGATCTCGGGGAGGAAAAAGGGACAGAGATTGTGATCTCGTGGAGGTTAAATGGACAGAGAGTGATTACGAGGAAGTTAAAGGGACAGATAGTGAAATCACGGGGAGGTTAATGGGACAGAGAGAGAGATCAATGGAATTTAAAGGGGCAGAGAGTCACATCACGGGGAGGTTAAAGGGACAGAGAGTGAGATCACGGACAGGTTAAAGGAACAGAGAGTGAGATCACGGGTTGGTTAAAGGAACAGATAGTGATCACGTTGAAGTTAAAGGGACAGAGAGTGAGATCATGGGGAGGTAAAAGGGACAGAGAGTGAGATCACTGGGAGGTTAAAGGGTTAGAGAGTGAGATCACGGGGAGGTTAACGGGAATGAGAGTGAGATCATGGGGAGGTTAAAGGGACAGAGAGTGAGATGACGGGGATTTTAAAGGAACAGAGAGTGAGATAACAGAGCGGTTAAAGTGACGGTGAAAGAGATCACGGGGATGTTAAAGGGGCAGAGAGTGAGATCACGGGGAGGTTAAAGGGACAGAGAGGGAGACCTCGGGGATGTTAAAGGGACAGAAAGTGAGACCACGGGGTTGTTAAAGGGACAGGGAGTGAGATCACGGCGATGTTAAAGGGACAGAGAGTGAAATCACGTCCACTTTAAAGGGACAGAGAGTGAGATCACTGGGAGGTTAAAGGGACAGAGAGTGAGTTCACGGGGTGGTTAGTGGGACAGAGAGTGAGATCAAGGGGAGGTTAAAGGGACAGATTGTGAGATAACGGTAGGTTAAAGGGACAGAGAGTGAGATCACGGGGAGGTTAAAAGGACAGAGTGTGAGATCACAGGGAGGTTAATGGGACAGTGACTGAGATCACGGGGAGATTAAAGGGACAGAGTGTAAGATCACGGGGAGGTTAAATGGACAGAGAATGAGATCACGGGGAGGTTAAAGGGACAGAGTGTGAGTTCAAGGTATGGTTAAAGGCACAGAGAGTGAGATGACAGGGAGGTTAAAGGGACAGAGAGTGAGATTACGGGGAAGTAAAAGGGACAGAGAGTGAGATCACAGGGATGTTAAAGGGACAGAGAGTGAGATCACGGGGAGGTTAAAGGGACAGTGAGTGAGATCATGGGGAGATTAAAGGGACAGAGTGTGAGATCACTGTATGCTTAAAGGGACAGAGAGTGAGATGACGGGGAGGTTAAAGGGACAGAGAGTGAGAATACGGGGAAGTTAAAGGGACAGAAAGTGAGATCACAGGGATGTTAAAGGGACAGAGGGTGACATCACGGGGAGGTTAAAGGGACAGAAATTGAGATCGGGCACAGTTAAAGGGACAGAGATTGCGATCAGGGACAGTGAAAAGGACAGAGAGTGAGATCGCGTGGACGTAAAATGGACAGATTGTGAGATTACGGGGAGGTTAAAGGGACAGAGAGCGAGATCACGGGCAGTTAAAGGGACGGAGAGTGAGATCAAGGGGAGGTTAAAGTGACAGAGAGTGAGATCACGGGACGGTTAAATGGACAGAGTAAAAGATCATGGGGAGGTTAAAGGGACAGAGAGTGAAAGCACGGGAGGGTTAAAGGAACAGAGAGTGAGATCACGGGGAGTTTAAAGGGACAGGGAGTGAGATCACATAGAGGTTAAAGGGACAGAGAGTGAGATCATGGTTAGGTTAAAGGGTCAGTGCGTGAGATCACGGGGAGGTTAATGGGACGGAGAGTGAGATCACGGGGAGGTAAAAGGGACAGAGAGTGAGATCGGGGGGAGCATAAAGGGACAGATTGCGATTAAGGGGAGGTTAAAGGGACAGAAAATGAGATCACGGGGAGGTTACAGGGACAGAGAGTGAGATTACGGGTAGGTTAAAGGGACAGAGAGCGAGATCACGGGCAGTTAAAGGGACGGAGAGTGAGATCAAGGGGAGGTTAAAGTGACAGAGAGTGAGATCACGGGACGGTTAAACGGGCAGAGTGAAAGATCACGGGGAGGTTAAAGGGACAGAGAGTGAGATCACGGGGAGGATAAAGGGACAGAGAGTGAGATCACGGGGAGGTTAAAGGGACAGTGAGTGAGATCAGGGGGAGATTAAAGGGACAGAGTGTGAGATCACGGTATGCTTAAAGGGACAGAGAGTGAGATGACGGGGAGGATAAAGGGACAGAGAGTGAGATCACGGAGAGGTTAAAGGGGCAGGGAGTGAGATCACGATGAGGTTAAAGGGACAGAGAGAGATCAAGGGGACGTTTAAGGGACAGAGTGTTAGATCACGGGGAGGTTAAAGGGACAGAGAGTGAGATCACGGGGAGGATAAAGGGGCAGAGCGTGAGCTCAAGGGGAGGTTAAAGGGACAGAGAGTTTGATGATGGGGCGGTTAAAGAGACAGTGAATGAGATCACGGGGAGGTCAAAGGGACAAAGTGAGAGGTCAAGGGGAATTTAAAGGGGCAGAAAGTGCGATCACGGTGAGACTAAAGAGATAGAGAGTGAGATCAAAGGAGGTTAAAGGGACAGAGAGTGAGATCAAAGGCGGTTAAAGGGACAGAGAGTGAGATCACGGGGAGGATAAAGGGACAGAGAGTGAGATCACGGAGAGGTTAAAAGGGACAGACAGTGAGATCACGGGGAGGTTAAAGGGACAGTGAGTGAGTTCGCAGGGAGGCTAAAGAGATAGAGATGAGATCACGGAGAGAATAAAGGGACAGAGAATGAGATCACGGGGAGGTTAAAGGGGCAGAGAGTGAGATCACGGTGAGGTTAAAGGAACAGAGAGTGAGATCACGGGGAGGTTAAAGGGACAGAGAGTGAGATCATGGGGAGGCTAAAGGTACAGAGAGTGATCACGGGGAGGTTAAAGCGTCAGAGAGTGAGATCATGGGGAGGTTAAAGGGACAGAGAGTGAGATCACGGGAGGTTAAAGAGAGAGAGAGATCACGGGGAGCTTAAAGGGACAGAGAGTGAGATCACGGGGAGGTTAAAGGGACAGAGAGTGAGATCACGGGGAGATTAAAGGAACAGAGAGTGAGATCAAAGGAGACTAAAGGGAGAGAGAGTGAGATCACAGGGAGGTTAATGGGACAGAGAGTGAGATCACGGGGAGACTAAAGAGATAGAGATTTTAGATCATGGAGAGGATAAAGGGACAGAGAGTGAGATCACGTGGAGGTTAAATGAACAGAGATTGAGATCACGGGGAGGTTAATGGGACAGAGAGTGAGATCACGGGGTGGTTAAAGGGACAGAGAGTGAGATCATGGGGAGGTTAAAGGGACAGAGAGCGAGATCAGGGGGTGTTTAAAGAGGAAAGGAAAGAGATCACGGGGATGTTAAATGGACAGAGAGTGCGATCACGGTGAGGTTAAAGGGACAGAGAGTGAGATCTCGGGGAGGTTAAAAGGACAGAGAGTGAGATCACGGGGAGGTTAAAGGGACAGAGAGTGAGATCACGGGGATGTTAAAGGGACAGAGAATGAGATCACGGGGAGATTAAAGGGACAGAGAGTGAGATCACTTTGAGGTTAAACGGACAGAGAGTGAGATATCGGGGAGGTTAACGGGAATGAGAGTGAGATCATGGGGAGGTTAAAGGGACAGAGAGTGAGATCGCGGGGAGGTTAAAGAGCCAGAGAGTGAGATCACGGGGAGGTTAAATGGATAGAGAGTGAGATAATGGGGAGGTTAATGGGACAGAAAGTGAGATCACGGGGAGGTTAAAGGGACAGAGGGTGAGATCACGGGGAGGTTAAAGGGACAGAGAGTGCCATCCCGGTGAGGTCAAAGGGACAGAGAGTGAGATCAAGGGGAGGTTAAAGGGGCAGGGAGTGAGCTCACAGGGAGTTTAAATGGACAAAGTGTGAGATCATGGGGAATTTATAGGGACAGAGAGTGAGATCACGGGAGGTTAAAGAGAGAGAGAGATCACGGGGAGCTTAAAGGGACAGAGAGTGAGATCATGGGGAGGTTAAAGGGACAGAGAGTGAGATCAAAGGAGGTTAAAGGGACAGAGAGTGAGATCAAAGGAGGTTAAAGGGACAGAGAGTGAGATCACAGGGAGGTTAATGGGACAGAGAGTGAGATCACGGGGAGACTAAAGAGATAGAGATTTTAGGTCATGGAGAGGATAAAGGGACAGAGAGTGAGATCACGAGGAGGTTAAAGGGACAGAGAGTGAGATCACGAGGAGGTTAAAGGGACAGAGAGTGAGATCACGTGGAGGTTAAATGAACAGAGATTGAGATCACGAGGAGGTTAAAGGGACTGATAATGAGATCACGGGGAGGTTAATGGGACAGAGAGTGAGATCACGGTGGGGTTAAAGGGACAGAGAGTGAGATCACGGAGAGGTTAAAGGAACAGAGAGTGAGATCACGGGGAGGTAAAAGGGACAGAGAGTGAGATCAGGGGGTGTTTAAAGGGGAAAGGAAAGAGATCACGGGGATGTTAAATGGACAGAGAGTGCGATCACGGTGAGGTTAAAGGGACAGAGAGTGAGATCTCGGGGAGGTTAAAAGGACAGAGAGTGAGATCACGGGTAGGTTAAAGGGACAGAGAGTGAGATCACGGGGAGGTTAAAGGGACAGAGAATGAGATCACGGGGAGATTAAAGGGACAGAGAGTGAGATCAAAGGAGGTTAAAGGGACAGAGAGTGAGATCAGGGGCAGTTTAACCTGACGGAGATGAGATCAGGGGTTGGATAAAGGGACAGAGAGTTTGATGACGGGGCGGTTAAAGAGGCAGAGAGTGAGATCACGGGGAGGCTAAAGAGATAGAGAGTGAGATCACGGAGAGGATAAAGGGACAAAGAGTGAGATCACGGGGTGGTTAAAGAGGCAGAGAGTGAGATCACGGGGAGGCTAAAGAGATAGAGAGTGTGATCACGGAGAGGATAAAGGGACAAAGAGTGAGATCACGGGAAGTTTAAAGGGTCAGAGAGCGAGATCATGGAGAGGATAAAGGGACAGAGAGTGAGATCACGGGAAGGTTGAAGGGACAGAGAGTGAGATCACGGGGAGGTTAAAGGGACAGTGAGTGATCACGAGGAGGTTAAAGGTACAGAGAGTGAGATCACGTGGAGGTTAAATGGACAGAGATTGAGATCACGAGGAGGTTTAAGGGACAGAGAGAGAGATCACGGGGAATTTAATGGGGCAGAGAGTGAGATCACAGGGAGGTTAAAGGGACAGAGAGTGCGATCACGGTGAGGTTAAAGGGACAGAGAGTGAGATCACGGGGAGGTTAAAGGGGCAGAGAGTGAGCTCACGGGGAGTTTAAACGGACAATGTGAGAGAACATGGGCAGTTTAAAGGGACAGAGAGTGAGATCACGGGAGGTTAAAGAGAGAGAGATCACGGAGAGGTGAAAGGGACAGAGAGTGAGATCAAAGGAGGTTAAAGGGACAGAGATTGAGATCACGGGGAGATTAAAGGGACAGAGAGCGATCAATGGGACGTTAAAGGGACAGAGAGTGAGTTCATGGGAAGGTTAAAGTGACAGAGAGTGATATAACGGGGACGTTAAAGGGACAGAGAGTTAGGTCATGGGGAAGGTGAAAAGGACAGAGAGTGAGATCACGGGGAGGTTAAAGGGACTGAGAGTGCGTTCAACGGGATGTAAAAGGGACAGAGAGTGAGATCACGGGGAGGTTAAAGGGACAGAGAGTGAGATCACGGGAAGGATAAAGTGACAGAGAGTGATATAAAGGGGACGTTAAAGGGACAGAGAGTTAGGTCATGGGGAAGGTAAAAAGGACAGAGAGTGAGATCACGGGGAGGTTAAAGGGACAGAGAGTGCGTTCAACGGGATGTAAAAGGGTCAGAGAGTGAGATCACGGGGATGTAAAAGGGACATAGAGTGAGATCACGGGGAGCTTAAAGGGACAGAGAGTGAGATCACTTCGAGGTTAAACGGACAGAGAGTGAGATATCGGGGAGGTTAACGGGAATGAGAGTGAGATCATGGGGAGGTTAAAGGGATAGAGTGTGAGATCACGGGGAGGTTAAAGAGCCAGAGAGTGAGATCACGGGGAGGTTAAATGGACAGAGAGTGAGATAATGGGGAGGTTAATGGGACAGAAAGTGAGATCACGGGGAGGTTAAAGGGACAGAGGGTGAGATCACGGGGAGGTTAAAGGGACAGAGAGTGAGATCACGGGGAGGTTAAATGGACAGAGAGTGAGATAATCGGGATGTTAATGGGACAGAGAGTGAGATCACGGGGAGGTTAAAGGGACAGAGAGTGAGATCACGGGGAGGTTAAAGGGACAGAGAGTGAGATCACGGGGAGGCTAAAGAGACAGAGAGTGAGATCACGGAGAGGATAAAGGGTCTGAGAGTTTGATCACAGGAAGGTTAAAGGGAAAGGGAGTGAGATCACGGGGAGGTTAAATGGAGAGAGAGTGATTACGAGGACCGTAAAGGGACAGTTAAATAGATAACGGGGAGGTTAAAGGGGCAGGGAGTGAGATCACGGGGAGTTTAAAGTGACAAAGTGAGAGATCATGGGGAGTTTAAATGGACAGAGAGTGCGATCACCGGAGGTTAAAGGGACACAGAGTGAGATCACGGGGAGGTTAAAGGGACAGAGAGTGAGATCAAAGGAGGTTAAAGGGACAGAGAGTGTGATCTTGGGCAGTTTAAAGGGACGGAGAGTGAGATCATGGGGAGGTTAAAGGTACAGAGAGTGATCACGGGGAGGTTAAAGGGTCAGAGAGTGAGATCATGGGGAGGTTAAAGGGACAGAGAGTGAGATCACGGGGACGTTAAAGGGACAGAGAGTTAGATATTGGGGAATGTAAAAAGGAAAGAGAGTGAGATCACGGGGAGTTTAAAGGGACAGAGAGTGAGATCATAGGGATGTAATACGGACAGAGAGTTAGATCACGGGGAGGTAAAAGGGACAGAGAGTGAGATCACGGGGTCGTTAAAGGGGCAGAGAGTGAGATCACGGGGAGGTGAAAGGGACAGAGAGTGAGACCTCGGGGATGTTAAAGGGACAGAGAGTGAGACCACGGGGTGGTTAAAGGGACAGGGTGTGAGATAACGCGGATGTTAAAGGGACAGAAAGTGAGATCACGGGGAGGTTAATGGGACAGAGTGTGAGATCACGGGGAGGTTAAAGGGACAGAGAGTGAGATCACGGGGAGGTTAAAGGGACAGAGAGTGAGATCACGGGGAGGTTAAAGGGACAGAGAGTGAGATCACAGCGAGTTTAAAGGGACAGAGAGTGAAATCACTGGGAGTTTAAAGGGGCAGAGAGTGAGATCACGGGGAGGTTAATGGGATAGAGATTAAGATCACGGGGAGGTTAAACGCACAGAGAGTGAGACTTCGGGTATGTTAAAGGGACATGGAGAGATACCACGGGGTGGTTAAAGGGACAGTGAGTGAGATCAAGGGGATGTTAAAGGGACAGAAAGGGAGATCACGAGGAAGTTAAAGGGACAGAGAGTGAGACCTCGGGTATGTTAAAGGGACAGAGAGTGATACAACGGGGTTAAAGGGACAGAAAGTGTGATCAGGGGCAGTTTAAAGGGACGGAGAGTGAGATCAGGGGGAGGTTAAAGGGACAGAGAGTGAGAGCATGGGGAGGTTTAAAGGGACAGAGAGAGATCAAGGGCATGTTAAAGGGACAGAGTGTGAGATCACGGGGAGGTTAAAGAGATAGACAGTGACATCACGGAGAGGATAAAGGGACAGTGAGTGATCACGAGGAGGTTTAAGGGAAAGAGACTGAGATCACGTTGAGGTTAAATGGACAGAGAGTGATTACGAGGAGGTTAAAGGGACAGATAATGAGATCAGGGGGAGGTTAATGGAACAGAGAGAGAGATCACGGAGAGGTTAAAGGGACAGAGAGTGATATCACGGGGATGTTAAAGGAACAGAGAGTGATATCACGGGGATGTTAAAGGGAGAGAGAGTGTGATCATGGGGAGGTTAAAGGTACAGAGAGTGAGATCATGGGGAGGTTAAAGGGACAGAGAGTGAGATCACGGGGACGTTAAAGGGACAGAGAGCTAGATCACGGGGAATTTAAAAAGGACAGAGAGTGAGATCACGGAGAGGTTAAAGGGACAGAGAGTGAGATCACGGGAAGGCTAAAGGGACAGATAGAGAGATCACGGGGAGTTTAAAGGGGCAGTGAGTGAGAATACTGGGAGGTTAAAGGGGCAGGGAGTGAGATCACGGGGAGGTTAATGGGACAAAGTGAGAGATCACGGCGAGTTTAAAGGGACAGAGAGTGAGATCACTGGGAGGTTAAAGAGACAGAGAGTGAGATCACGGGGAGGGTCAAAGGGACAGAGAGTGAGATCATGGGGAGGTTAAAGGGACAGAGAGTGAGATCACGGGGAGGTTAATGGGACAGCGAGAGAGATCACGGGGTGTTTAAAGGGGCAGAGAGTGAGATCACGGGGAGGTTAATGGTATAAAATGAGAGATCACGGGGTGTTTAAAGGGACAGGGAGTGAGATCACGGGAGGTTAAAGAGAGAGAGAGATCACGGGGAGGTTAATGGGACAGCGAGAGAGATCACGGGGTGTTTAAAGGGGCAGAGAGTGAGATCACGGGGAGGTTAATGGTATAAAATGAGAGATCACGGGGTGTTTAAAGGGACAGGGAGTGAGATCACGGGAGGTTAAAGAGAGAGAGAGATCACGGGGAGGTGAAAGGGACAGAGAGTGAGATCAGGGGGAGGTTAAAGGGACAGAGAGTGAGATCACGTGGAGGTTAAAGGGAAAGGGAGTGAGATCACGGGTAGGTTAAAGGGACAGAGAGAGACATCATGGGGAGGTTAAAGGAACAGAGAGTGAGATCACGGGGAGGTTAAAGAGACAGAGAGTGAGATCAGGGGCAGTTTAAAGGGACGGAGAGTAAGATCAGGGGTAGGTTAAAGGGACGGAGAGTGAGTTCACGGGGTGGTTATAGAGACAGAGATTGAGATCACGGTTAGGTTAAAGGGGCAGAAAGTGAGATAATCGGGAGGTTAATGTGAAAACGAGTGAGATCACAGGGAGGCTAAAGTGACAGAGAGACATCAAGTGGACGTTAAAGGGACAGAGAGTGAGATCACGGGGAGGTTAAAGCGACAGAGAGTGAGATAACTGGGAGGGTAAAGGGACAGAGAGTGCGATCAGGGGGAGGTTTAAGAGACAGAGAGTGAGATCACGGGGAGGTTAAAGGGACAGAGAGTGAGATAATGAGGATGTTAAAGGGACAGAGAGTGAGAATACGGGGAGCTAAAAGGGACAGAGAGACAACAAGGGTACGTTAAAGGAACAGAGTGTGAGATCACGGGGAGGTTAAAGGGACAGGGAGTGAGATCACGGGGAGGTTAAAGGGACAGAGAGTGAGATCACGGGAGGGTTAAAGGGACAGAGAGTGAGTTCACGGGAAAGATGAAGGGACAGTGAGTGATCACGGGGAGGTTAAATGGGCAGAGAGTGAGAATACTGGGAGTTTAAAGGGACAGAGAGTGAGATCACGAAGAGGTTAAAGGGAGAGGGAGTAAGATCACGGGGAGTTTAAAGGGACAGAGAGTGAGATCACGGGAGGTTAAAGAGAGAGAGAGATCACGGGTAGCTTAAAGGTACAGAAAGTGAGATCACGGGGAGGTTAAAGGGACAGAGAGTGAGATCACGTGGAGGTTAAAGGGACAGAGAGAGACATAACGGGGAGGTTAAAGGTACAGAGAGTGAGATCACGGGGAGGTTAAAGAGAAAGAGAGTGAGATCAGAGGCAGTTTAAAGGGACGGAGAGTAAGATCAGGGGTAGGTTAAAGGGACGGAGATTCATCAAGGGGACGTTAAAGGGACAGAGAGTGAGATCACGGGGAGGTTAAAGGGACAGAGAGTGAGATCACGGGGAGGCTAAAGAGATTGAGAGTGAGATCAGGAGGAGGTTAATGGGACAGAGAGTGATAACGAGGAGGTTAAAGTGACAGAGAGAGATCATGGGGTGTTTAAAGGGGCATCTCTCTCATTCCCGTTAACCTCCCCGATATCTCAATCTCTGTCCCTTTAAACTCCCCGTGATCTCACTCTCTGTCCCCTTAACCTCCCCGTGATCACTCTCTTTACACTTTACCTCCCCATGATCTCATTCTCTGTCCCTTTAACCTCCCCGTGATCTCACTCTCTGTCCCTTTTACATCCCGATGATCGCACTCTCTGTTCCGTTAACCTCCCCGTGATCTCACTCTCTGTCCCTTTAACCATCCCGTGGTCTCACTTGCTGTCCCTTTATAATCCCCGAGGTCTCACTCTCTGTCCCTTTAACCTCCCCATGATCTCCCTCTCGGTCCCTTTAACCTCCCAGTGATCTCACTCTCTGCCCCTATTAACCTCCCCGTGATCTCTATCTCTGTACCTTTAACCTCCCTGTGATCTCACTGTCTGTCCCTTTAAGCGCTCTGTGATCTCACTCTCATTTCCGTTAACCTACCCGTGATCTTACTCTCTGTCCCTTTAACCTCCCCGTGATCTCACTCTCTGACCCTTTAACCTCCCCGTGATCACTCTCTTTACATTTTACCTCCTTATGATCTCACTCTCTGTCCCTTTAACGTCACCGTGATCTCACTCTCTGTCCTTCTTACATTCCCCATGACCTAACTCTCCGTCCCTTTAACGTCCTCGTGATCACTCACTGTCCATTTATCCTCCCCGTGATCTCACTCTCTGTCCCTTTAACCTCCTCGTGATCTCACTCTCTGTCACTTAAACCTCCCCATGATCTCACTCTCTGTCCTTTAACCTCCCATGTGATCACTCTCTGTACCTTTAACCTCCCCATGATATCACTCTCTGTCCCTTTAACCTCACCGTGATCTCACTCTCTGTTCCTTTAAGCTCTCCGTGATCTCACTCTCTGTACCTTTAACCTCCCCATGATCTCACTCTCTTACCCTTTAACTTGTCCGTGATCTCACTCTCTGCACCTTTAAATTCCCCGTGAACTCTCTCTCTTTCTCATTAACCTCTCCGTGATCTCACTATATGTCCCTTTAACCTCCGCGTAATCACTCTCTGTCCATTTAACCTCCACGTGATCTCACTCTCTGTCCCTTAAACGTCCTCGTGATCACTCACTGTCCATTTATCCTCCCCGTGATCTCACTCTCTGTCCCTTTAACCTCCCCGTGATCTCTCTCTCTGTCCCTTTAACCTCCCCGTGATCTCACTCTCTTTCCCTTTAAACTGCCCGTGATCTCACTCTCTGTCCCTGTAACCTCCCTGTGATCTTACTGTCTGTCCCTTTTACCTCCCCGTGATCTCACTCTCTGTCCCTTTAACCTCCCCGTGATCTCACTCTCTGTCCCTTTAACCTCCCCGTGATCTCTCTCTCTCTTTAACCTCCCGTGATCTCACTCTCTGTCCCTTTAGACTACCCGTGATCTCTCACTTTGTCCCATTAACCTCCCCGTGATCTCACTACCTGCCCCGTTAACCTCCCCGTGATCTCACTCTCTGTCCCTTTAACCTCCCAGTATTCTCACTCCCTGCCCCTTAAACATCCCCGTGATCTCACTCCCTGTCCCTTTAACGACCCCGTGGTCTCACTCTCTGTCCCTTTAACCACCCAGTGAGCTCACTCTCTGACCCATTAAACTCCCCGTGATCTCATTCTCTGTCCCTTTAGCCCCCCCGTGACCTCACTCTCTGTTCCTTTAACCTCTCCGTGATCTCACTCTCTGTCCCTTTAACCTCCCTGTATTCTCACTCTCTGCCCCTTTAAACTCCCCGTGATCTCTCTCAATCTGTCCCATTAAACTCCCCGTGATCTCACTCTCTGTCCCTTAAACCTCCTTGTAATCACTCTCTGTGTATTTCACCTCCCCGTGATCTCAGTCTCTGTCCCTTTAACCTTCCCGTGATCTCACTCTCTGTCCCTTTATCCTTTCCGTGATCTCACTCTCCATCTCTATAGCCTCCCCGTGATCTCAATCTATGTCCCTTTAAATTCCTGTGATCTCACTCTCTGTCCCTTTAACCTCCCCGTGATCTCACTCTCTGTCCCATTAACCTCCCCATTATCTCACTCTCTGTCCCTTTAACCTTTCTGTGATCTCACTCTCTGTCCCTTTAACCTCCCAGTGAGCTTACTCTCTGTCCCTAAAAACTCCCCGTGATCTCACTCTCTGTCCCTTTAACCTCCCCGTGATCTCACTCTCTGTCCCTTTAACCTATCCGTGGTCTCACTTTATGTCCCTGTAACCTCCCCGTAATGTCACTCTCTGTCTCTATAACCACCCCGTGATCACACTCTCTGTCCCTTTAACCTCCCCGTGATCTCACTCTCTTTCCCTTTAAACTGCCCGTGATCTCACTCTCTGTCACTGTAACGTCCCCGTGATCTCACTCTCTGTCCCTGTAACGTCCCCGTGATCTCACTCTCTGTCCCTTTTACCTCCCCGTGATCTCACTCTCTGTCCCTTTAACCTCCCCGTGATCTCTCTCTCTCTTTAACCTCCCGTGATCTGACTCTCTGTCCCTTTAAACTACCCGTGACCTCTCACTTTGTCCCTTTAACCTCCCCGTGATCTCACTCCCTGCCCCTTTAACCTCCCCGTGATCTCACTCTCTGTCCCTTTAACCTCCCAGTATTCTCACTCTCTGCCCCCTTAAACTCCCCGTGATATCTCTCTCTGTCCCTTTAACCTCCCTGTGATCTCACTCTCTCTTTAACCTCCACGTGATCTCACTCTCTGTCCCTTTAACATCCCCGTGATCTCACTCTCCGTCCCTTTAAACACTCCGTGGTCTCACTCTCTCTCCCTTTAACCACCCAGTGATCTCACTCTCTGTTCCTTTATCCTCTCCGTGATCTCACTCTCTGGCCTTTAACATCCGCGTGATCTCACTCTCTGCCCCTTTAAATTGCCAGTGATCTCACTCTCTGTCATTTTAACCTCCCCGTGATCTCACTCTCTGTCCCTATAACATCCCCATGATCTCACTCTCTGTCCCTTTAACCTCCCTGTGATCTCACTCTTTTTTCCTTTAACCTCTCCGTGATCTCACTCTCTGTCCCTTTAGCCACCC
>NW_027597456.1:0-80000 GCF_964194155.1 Cetorhinus maximus
TGTGGGGATCTCAACAGCGAGCAAGCAGAATGTCAGGCGTGGCAATCCCCTTCTGACGGCTCGTCTGTATTTCTCCTGTTCAACCCAGTTTGGAGCCATGAGCGAGGGAAGATTTAAAATATGGCTAACCGGAAGTTGCCACCAGGCAGAAGAACCCTGTGTAAATAGCTCTGAATAAATGTACAAAAATACAGTACTAATGTTTATCTTTTTAGGGTATCGAAGGTGTGTCCAAGCTACACTGCTTCAAACTTAATCACAATCTTTTTTTCATCAAAAAATGTATTTATTCATTAAGGTGCATTGCAAAGCAGTTCAAATTTGACATTCCATAAAGTACAATATACATCAAATTCTTTCAATACTGTACATGAGTTGCCTCACAATACTTAGAAATACAGGTCATGTGTAGAATACATATTTAACATTCATGTCAACATTCTCTGATGCATACGATCCAAGCCATTTTACCAGCCCCTCTGTGTGCTATGGCAGGAGGGCTTTAAACAGTGGCCTTTCCTTATTCAGCCTTTGCGGTGCTGCCCCAAGCTTTACAGCATCCTTCAGCGTGTAATCCTGGACCTTTGCACTGAAACAAGCTCTTTGCACTGAAACAAGTTTCGGGCAGACCAAAGATTTGATGGCCATCCGGCAGCAGTTGATGTTTAATCTCAGCGTGCATCCCTGGGAACAACCTATTGAGCGTAGAGTCCGACGTGATGGAGCAATTTGGGATGAACCTCAACAAAAAACACTGCATCTCTTTCCAGAATTTTCAAAGGCACATTCGAGAAAGTAGTGGGTGATGGTTTTTAACCCATCCTTTAGTTGCATGTCAACATATACCTACATTTAATTTTATTGTATCTCTTGTTATCACATCATGAAGCCTGGCAGGCATCATCCTCATTTCACGGGACTACCAATGACAGTTTCTTGTTACATCCTCT
Organism: Cetorhinus maximus; assembly: GCF_964194155.1. Lineage (NCBI taxonomy): Eukaryota > Metazoa > Chordata > Chondrichthyes > Lamniformes > Cetorhinidae > Cetorhinus > Cetorhinus maximus. The sequence continues at coordinate 951 of NW_027597456.1, forward strand.
CTTATCATTGAAGTGATTTCATCCTTAATCACTAAAGGCCCTCTACCATCCACCCCTCTACCATTTTCCCTATCTTTCCTCTAGACCATATAATCAGCTATGTCTCAGCAATAGTTTCCATGTCATACCTCCAGTTAGGGAGCGGTGAGACCATGAAGCAATTTGTAAACGAGGGTGAGTGTTTTAAAATTGAGGCATTGCCCAACCAGAAGACATTGTAGGCCAGCAAGCAAAGTCATGAGCTCTGAATAGAACTGGGGTGAGACAGGCTACGGGCACAGTGATTTGGATGAGCTCAAGTGTATGTTGGGGGTTAGATGGAAAGCTGGTCAGGAGATCATTGGAATAGCCAAGTCTAGAGACGACAAAAGTATAGCTGAGGGTTTCAGCAGTGGGTCAACGAAGGCAGGAGCAGAGACAGGTGATGAGCAGAAGCTGGAGGTTGGTATTGGTGATGGAGCAGATATGAGGTTGGAAGCTGTTCTTTGACTTAACTAGAATGCTAATGTTATGGACAGTCTTGTCCAGCTCAGGGAGTGGCCAGGGAGAGGGATGGAGTTGGTAGTTGTGGAAAATAGTTTGTGGCATGTACCAAGAACAAAGGTTGTGGTTGTATCAGTATTTAGTAAGAGGAAATTTCTGCTCACCAGACACATCAGAGGGACCAGAGGTGTTGAGAGAGGTGGTGATGAGGTAGAGCTGGGCATCAGTGTGCAAGTGGAACCTACAAACTGGCTGGGATTTTCCGGAAGCGGCTGGGGTCCTGCTGCCAGAACTGGAAGTGGAGATGACTCTGCTTCAGTGGGTGGCAGGACCCAGGGCTGCATTTTATGGGCAGCAGCAATTAAGTGGTTGCCAGCTAGGCTGCCACCCCTATTAAGCACAAGGACCTGCCCCTGAGAGCTGCCAGTCCAATCAGAGGGATGACAGCAAAGCAGCCTCAGCAGTGCCACTGGGAGCAGGGTCACTGCTGAGGTTGCACCTGAAGGAGGACAAGAACTTACGGTAAGGGGGAGGAGGCTTAGAGGGGATGTGAGGAAGAATTTTTTCACCCAGAGGGTGGTGGGAATCTGGACCTCACTGCCTGAAAGGGTGGTAGAGGCAGAAACCCTCATAATATTTAAGAAGTATTTGGATGTGCACTTGCGATGCCATGGCATACAAGGCTATGGGCCTAGTGCTGGAAAATGGGATTTGAATAATTAGGTACTTGTTTGACTGGCGCAGGCTTGATGGGCCAAGGGGCCTTTTTCTGTGCTGTAGACCTCTATGACTCTATGATTCTATAACGCAATGATAGACTTATACCCTCACAGCCAGTAAAGTGGGATCTGGGGATGCCGGGGCCAGTCAGGCATTCCTTGGTGAGGTGGGGAGGGGGGTGATAGCTGAAGGCAGCTGGGGACAATGCTGTGAGGGTTGTTGTTGGGGAGCCCTTTCATGACCCAAAGAGTACCCAAAAAAGGAGGGTGTGCTTTTCTCTGCCGTTGCAACGGGAACGTGTGGTGATGGTGCATGTGTACAACCCCTTCGTCCCTGTCGCCGACGTGGTCACCTTCCTCACCAGGTACTTCGATAAGGTGGGGAGCGGCACCGAGATTCGAGACGACTTGGGGATCTGGACAGGCAAACGCCTGTTTAAGGTCACGCTAAAGACCGATGGTAAGGGAGCCATTTTCCACCCTCCTTCCAGTTTCGCTATCAGGGGAAACCGTGGCTACCTGGTCTACGCTGGGCAACCCAAGCATTGTCGCTCATGCGGCAAGGCTGGTCATGTGGCGGCCAACTGCAGCGCCTCCCTCTGCAAGATCTGCAAACAGGAAGGGCACCAGACAAAAGACTGCAAACAGGCCAAGTGCTGCAACCTGTGTGGCGAGGCAGGTCACCTCTACAGGACCTGCCCCAAACGCTGCCGTACTTACGCACAGGCAGCCAAAGCCGACCAGGGGGAAGCAGAAGAAATGTTTCGTGTCACTCCAACCACCAAGGCCCCCAGGGAGCTCAACGGGACAAAGGAGGACACAGAGAGAGACAAGGTGGAGAAAGAGATCGAGGCAACAGAGAGCCAATCAGCAGCACTACCCCCTGTACCTCCCAGTCCTCAGGACAGCGAATCAATGGAGGAGGAGGCAGCAGTGGAAAAGCAGCAGGGGGAGTGGCGGACGGTGAAGAACAACAAAAGTAAGAAGGAGCGAAGAAGAAGCAAAGGCATTTCCCAGAGAAGCGGCAAGAGGCGTCTCCCATCCGACATGGATGACAAGGGCAGCAGCTCTTCGGATGATGAAGTGCCAGGGCGGCACCGACAGAAGAGGCGGCAAAGCTCCAGGGCGTTGGAGGACGAGACACCCGAGCTCCAGAAAATTGGAGACAACAAGGAGACCAGCGCACCCCAACTTTGCCTGCAACCTGAGGAGGCCAGTGCACCACAGCCCCTGGAATCTGGGAGCAGTGAGGCAATCATCGCACCCCAGCTCCAGGAAGCCGGGAACAGCAACATCCCCGAGGGGGTGAGTTTTGGAGAAGCTTCTCCAGCAAAGGTCATCTCAAAACCCACTCTCTACGTGAACCTCCAGATGCCACCGGAGCAGAACACGGCCAAGGAGATCTACCTCAGCCCATCCAAAGTGAAGGAATTTGAGCTCACTACGGGTATGAAGGAGCAGACTAAAGGTCTGGGACTCTCAGGGACAGTGGGTTTGGTAGGAGAATAAATGCTTTAAAATGGGTTTAAAGATTGTATCCATAAATGTGCGTAGCATTAAATCTACTACGCGATGTGTTGCGACCTTGGACTACCTAGCCAAGGTCAAAGCTGACCTGTTGTTTCTGCAGGAGTGTGCGATACCGCACCTCAGCTCCTACAGGCAATGGTCACGATGGTGGTCCCACGGGCCATCGATCTGGTCGGGCGGAAACGACTCTTGTTCCTCCGGCCTGGGTATTCTGCTGCGGGGAGGCAACTTCACCATCTCCGAGGTTAAGGAGGTGGTGGGCGGGCGACTCCTCGTAGCAGACGTAATGTACAAGAACGCTCCACTCCGGTTAATTAACGTGTATGGCCCGGCACAAGGGGCTGAGCGGCTGGAGGTTTTTCAGCAGCTCCCACTGCTGCTGGCGACCTCCAGGCCGGTCATTCTGGGCGGGGACTTCAACTGTATCATCGATGCGGCTGGACGATCCGGCAGGGCCGGAAGCAGATTGGACGCTACGTCCAGATCCCTGATGGAAACAGTTAAGGATGCCAAGCTGCACGACGTCTTCAGCAACCCTGCAGACGGAGCGCAGCGTAGATACACCTGGTCGCGGCCAGACGGGTCCATTCGTTCCAGGATAGACTTCCTGTTTGTGTCCCGTGCATTCACAGTCAGATCCACCGAGGTCAAGCCGGTGTTCTTCTCTGACCACTGCCTCCTACTGGCGGACTGCCACTTGGAGAAGGACCTGAGGGTGGGCAGGGGGGCATGGAAGCTAAATGTGCAACTGCTGACCCCAGAGAACATTGAGGAGCTCAAGAGGGATTACAAAGGTTGGAGAACCGTGAAACCCCTCTTTGAGTCCCTGACACTCTGGTGGGAAGTGATCAAGGGAAGCATCAAGAGGTTTTTCATCCGCAAAGGCACCCAGAAAGCTAGAAAGGAACAGAGGGAAATGTCCCGACTCCAGAAAAAGATGCAGAATCTGCTGCGGCTGCAGTCGATGGGGGTCGATGTCAAGGAGGAGCTCCAAGAGGTGAAGGGCCAGCAAGCCTCGCACTTTGCCTCGGAGGCCTCCAAGATCATCTTCCGTTCCAGGGTCCGCTCCGTGGAGCAGGATGAGACGTGCTCACGTTTCTTCTTCCAAAAGGTACACAGAGAGCGCTCTGTGATCAGCAGCCTGAAGGAAGAAGACGGCTCAGTAAAGTCATCACGGTCCGACATTCTGAGGATCAGCAAATCCTTTTATGCCGGACTGTATGACGTGAAGCCCACGGACAGCACGGCCTCCCAGTCCTTCCTGTCCTCTATCACGGAGGTCTTAGACCACAGTACGCGGGAGAGCCTAGACAAACCGCTAACTCCTGATGAACTGACTAAGGCCCTTGAGTCCTTCGAGAAGAGTAAAACCCCCGGAAGCGACGGCTTGCCGGCGGAGTTGTATTCGGCTCTGTGGGACTTGATCGGCCCAGACCTGCTAGGAGTGTACGAGAGTATGCTCCTGGCCGGTAGTATGTCAGAATCCATGAGGAAAGGCATCATCACCCTCATCTACAAGCACAAGGGGGAAAGGGAGGAAATTAGAAATTGGCGACCCATTTCACTGTTGAATATGGACTATAAGATTCTGTCCAAGGTCATCGCCAATCGGGTCAAATCCGCTCTGGAATTGGTGATTCACCCTGACCAGACCTGCTCTGTGCCAGGCAGGAAGATCTCTGACAGCCTGGCGCTGCTCAGGGATACGATTGCCTATGTACAGGACAGGGGTGTGGATACCTGCCTCATCAGCTTGGATCAGGAGAAGGCCTTTGACAGAATATCGCACACCTACATGGGGGATGTGCTCTCCAAAATGGGGTTTGGGGAGGGAATTCGAAATTGGATCCAACTGCTCTACACTAACATCAGTAGCGCAGTCTCAATCAATGGGTGGGAAACAGATAGCTTTCCGATTAAATCTGGAGTCAGGCAGGGCTGTCCTCTCTCGCCTGTCCTTTTCGTGTGCTGCATAGAACCCTTTGCCGAGTCCATCAGGAAGGATCCGGGCATAAGAGGAGTGACGATCCCAGGCAGTGGAGGCACTCAGGTAAAAGCCTCCCTGTACATGGACGACGTCGCCGTCTTCTGCTCGGATCCGCTGTCGGTGCGCAGACTGATGCACATCTGCGACCAGTTCGAACTGGCCTCGGGAGCCAAGGTAAATCGTGGGAAGAGCGAGGCCATGTTCTTTGGGAACTGGGCTGACCGATCCTTTGTCCCCTTCACTGTCAGGGCTGACAGCCTGAAGGTGCTGGGGATATGGTTCGGAGGGACCAGGGCATGCGTTAGAAACTGGAAGGAGCGAGTGGCTACGGTGAAAAGGAAACTGGGCATGTGGGAGCGACGCTCCCTCTCCATTGCGGGTAAGAACCTGGTCATCAGGTGTGAGGTACTCTCGCTGTTGCTGTACGTGGCGCAGGTCTGGCCCATTCCAGACTCCTGCGCGATGGCGATCACTCGAGCCATCTTCCGCTTTATCTGGAGGTCGAAAATGGATCGTGTCCGCAGGGACGCGATGTACAAGCCTCTAGATAAAGGGGGAAAAAACGTGCCCAACATCGCCCTCATACTGATGGCCACCTTTGTGTGTGGCTGCATCAAGCGGTGCGTAGACCCTCAGTACGCAAACACCAAGTGTCACTACGTGCTGAGGTTCTACCTGTCCCCGGTGTTGCGAAGGATGGGTCTGGCCACGCTGCCGCGGAACGCTCCAAGTAGTTGGACCGTGCCGTACCACCTGTCCCTGGTGGAAAAATTTATGCAGAAAAACACCTTTGACCACAAGTCCATCAGGCAGTGGTCAGCACGTAACGTCCTAGAGGCCCTGAGGGAAAAGGAGAGGGTGGACCCTGTGGGATGGTTCCCCGAGCAGACTGTCAAAGCCATTTGGCAGAATGCCTCATCGCCAGAACTTTCCAACAAGCACCAAGACGTAGCTTGGCTGGTGGTGAGAAAGGCCCTCCCCGTCAGATCCTTCCTACACGCCAGGAGGCTCACCCCCTCTGCACGTTGCCCTCGAGGTGGCTGTGGTGGGGAAGAGACCGTTGTTCACCTCCTTGTGGATTGTGCCTTTGCAAAGAAAGTCTGGAGAGAGATGCAGTGGTTGCTGTCGAGGTTCATCCCGAGCAGTTCTGTGACACAGGACTCTGTGCTCTACGGGCTGTTCCCAGGGACACACACCAAGACAAACATCAACTGCAGCTGGAGGATCATCAACTCGGTGAAAGAGGCGCTTTGGTCTGCCCGAAACTTGTTGGTCTTCCAGCACAAAGAGTTGTCCCCGACCGATTGTTGCGGACTGGCACAATCCAAAGTCCAGGACTACGTGCTGAGGGACGCACTAAAGCTTGGGGCAGCTGCCGCAAAGGCGCAATGGGGAAGGGTCGCTGTCTAAGACCTTTCTACCACAGCGCACCGAGAGACTGGGAACTGTTTAGAGCCCCTCGGGCTGGACAGCTCAAAATGAAAGGCTGTAAATGATTGTAATACTGTTTGTACTGATGCACCTGGTGATACATTTTGTAAAAGTTTAACCTGGATTGTACCCTTGTAATGTTGTTTTTGAAATGGTTTGGAATGTGATTGAAGATATTTTATGAATAAAGTATATTTTTACAAAAAAAAAAGGAGGGTGTGCTTCTAGTGAGATACCAGAGGAGGGAATTGTCCATTAATTGGTCACTTAAGTGGCTTCAACTGGGCTCTGGGTGGGTGGGCTCTGTCTGCCACCTTTCCCATCACTAGAAAAATGGCATGGCAATGGAAATGGATTGGACAATCCCCCACTCAATGCCTTCCCATGTCATTTTGCCAGCCTTCCCACCCATGAGACTGCCCCCAAAGGCCCTTGAAATTGAGTCCTATATTTTTGGATGATGTCACTGAGGGGCTATACACAGACGAGAAATAGGAGGAGGAAAGAATGTACCCTAGGGACTCCAGAGATAATGGTGCAGGAGTAGGAGCAGGGGCACAAAGTGTAACCATTGCAGGCAATGGTCCAGACGTGACTGGATAGATAGGAATGGAGCAAGGCCATTCTCACCCTGTAGATGATGGAGGAGAGACATTGGAGGAGGATGATTAGGAAAGGAAAAATTAATTAACAAATTGCGAAAACTTTGCAAGAGGATAAAACCCAAATCTGGATGGTATGGGCCCAGGTATACGGAAGGAAAGTAAGGTAGAGACAGCACTAGTTTATATATGATATAAAATTTCCATTGAAGAGGGGTTAGTTCAGAGAATGGGAGGACAGTGAATGTTGGTCCTATATACAAAAAGGGAGATAGAACAATATTTGGAAACTATAGATCAATCGGCTTAGCATTAGTGAGAGAAAAGGTACCATAATCTATATGAAAATACAACATGAATTCCAAAAGGCTAAATTATGCTTAACTAACCTGATATAATTATTTGAAGAGGTAACAAAAAGATTAGACAAGGGGGATGTAATAGATGTCACATAATTGGATTTTCGTGGAAAACGGAGTGAACACTCAGACCCAGGAGGTTTGTCTCAGAAGTCTTTATTGAATCATGATATCATGGAGAGCCCAGCAGCATACAATGGAGCTAGCCTGCACTCTGAGGAAGCATCACAGTACACACATATTTATAGTAAAAGTTGTACATATCAAAGAGCTTGAAGGTGATAAGACTGTCTAACCTTCAATAATTAATTACATTGAGAATCATTGTCTTTGGCATGCAACACACAATTAGTCTATTCTAATTTATGACTATACAGGATATTGGGGGAAGCCCATCTGGTAATTAAAAAGTGAGACAGAGAATAGATAACCATGCTTGACCTTATCTTTAGTGCTAGGGGGTGTACACTCTAGAGAACAGATGACCATTGCTTGATCCTGTCTCTTTGTGTTGGGGGCAGACATCCTAGCCTTGTCTCAAGGATTCTAGGAAGCTTGTTTATGATACTCCTTTTCTCCTTTCCTGCTCAATTAGCTGGCAGTTGCAGGTGTGCCTGCTAGAACAAAAGAGGGAACTGTGCTGTAGTATTCCACTATGGTTTTAACTGTTTAACCCTTAGTTGTCCTGTAGATGTATTTTATTCTTCCTCAATCCCTCCTTGTTAATCTTTCAGATTAATACCAATGAGGAATAGTATCTTCATTAAAATCATAAGGGGGCTCATAACCATAAGGGAAAGGCCGATCCCTGGCAGGGTAAACTTTTTCTCCCCACCAGTGGGTTTCACTGGGGCCAGTGCGCATCAATTGAGGGACAACTGGAGCTCCTCCTAATCCAGTAGAGACACTGTTAATAACCTGGGAACAGCAAATCCGCAAAGCAATACATGAACAACACCCTATAACACATGCTACGACCAACCCAATTAAAACGTATAGCAACCAACTTCCCCAACCGGAGAACCAACCTAGTATTACAGACCACAGAGAATCTTTTTATAAAAATTACTCAAACTTTCCGTTTCAATACATAATACAAGTTAGATCACTTGGTAACAGCTGCTATATTGTTGCCGGACAATGTCTTTTACAACGAGTGGCGTGGACCCAGTCTTCCTTCCCTTTAATCTTCAGGGCCGTTTGAGTTGTTAGCAGCACAAGGTAGGGTCCTTTCCACCCTCTCATGCAATTCAGCTGCTGTTTTGCATAGAGGAAAATGAGTACAAATCCAACATTTAGTCCGATTAACTTGCAAAGCTACGGCCTGCATTCGTTGAACCGCAGAATTGGTATTCCATGCCCTCGCAAGGACCACGCAGGACAGGATCCAAATCGAGTCAGCATTCTGACGGCTCAGTTAAAGTTCTTGCACAAGCACTTCCGTCTGAGGTCAGCGTCCGTTTGACGTGCGATGCGTGGATCCACAAGGGCGTCCTTCAACGTTTACGGCCATATGGATGGTGAGCAGGACTTGGGAAGGCCCTTCCCATCGAGGTTCCAAACAGCTCTTTCTCCTGAAGGTCTTTACTAGGACTAGGTCCCCGGGCTGGTATTGATGGCAGTCTTCAATGGTGGGCTTTTTCTGAGCTTCTACTACCTGTATATGCAAGCTCTTGAGAGAATTAGTGAGCACTATGCAGTATGTAATCATTCCCTCATCCATAACGTGGATGTCCATTTCCCTAGCAGACAAGGGTGGGGTCAGACTGCGTGGTTAAATGATAAATTGACTTTCAGCTGGATACATGTGAAGGTGATGCACTTTGGTCAGAAAAATAAAACATCATCCACACCTTAAAAAATAAGAAACTGAATGAGGTAGAAGCTTGCATGACCACCACTCTCCCAGCCCCCCCAGCTCTGATGCCACCCCAGCAGAACTACCTTCCCTTGGGGCACCAGGGCAGTTTTCTTAGTCCAATAATAGTGAAACTATTTGTGAACGCTACGGCTAATAATGAACATACTCAAGGGCTTGGCTTATCACAGATGATGGGCCTGTTCTTTCCACACAGTATTTAATGGGCCTAAAGATCACCTCCATTAACGTGAGTAGTGACAATTCTACTATGTGATGTGTTTCAACCTTGGGATACCTTGCCCAGGGTAAATCTGACCTGCTGTTTCTGCAGGAATGTGGAATACTGCACCTCAGTACCTACAGGCAATGGCTGTGCAAGGGCCATCAAACTGGTCAATAGGAAACGATTCCCGTTCCTCCAGCCTCGGTATTCTGCTGCAGGGAAGTAACTTCACCATCTCTGAAATTACAAAGGAGGTGGTTGCCTCCTTGTGGCAGGTGTAATGTACAAAACTGCTTTGCTCCAGTTGATCAATGCCCTGGCTCTAAAGAGTGAGAGACTGACCATCCCTCACCAACCCTGCAGGTGAGGCGCTGCACGGATACATCTGGATAAGGCCAGACAAGTTCCAAGATAGACTTCCTGTTTGTGTCCCGAGTGTTCACGGTCAGGTCCACCAACATCACCTGGTGTTCTTTTCTGACCACTGCCTTCTACTGTGTTACCTATACTTAACTGTCACCTGTAGGAAGACCAGACGGTTGGCAGGGCAACATGGCAGCTGAGCATGAAACTGTTGACTGCTGAAACATTGAGGGGCTCATAAAGGGCTACAAAGGTTGGAGAACCGAGACCCCCTATTTGAGTCCCCTGTGCACTGCTGGAAAGCTGTGAAGAGAACATCAAGAGGTCTTCATCCTCAAAGGTGTCCAGAAGGCAAGAGAGAAACAGAGGGAAATGTCCCAGCTCCAGGAAAGCATGTAGAATCTGCTCTGGCTGCAGCTGATGGGGGTCGATGTTAAGGAGGACCTCCAAAAGCTGAAGAGCCAACTGGCTTTGCTCTTTGCTGAGGAGGCCTCCAAGATCATCCTCCGGTCCAGAGTCCACTCTGTGGAGCAGGATGAAATATGCTCACATTTCTTCTTTGAAAAGGTACGCAAGAGGGAGCTCTGTGATCAGCAGCCAGACGGGAGAAGGAGGCTCAGTAATTTCATCATGGCCTGACAAGATAAGGATCAGCAAATTCTTTTATGCTGGGCTGTATGCTGTGAAACCCACAACAGCATGGCCTCCGAGACCTTACTGTCCACTATTAGGGAGGTCCTAGGTGACAATACATGAGAGAGTCCGGACAAACTGCTAACTCCAGATGATCTGACAAAGTTCATCAGGTCTTTTGAGGTGAGTAAAACTCCTGGAACAGATGGTTTACTGGCTGAGTTGTCAACTCTGTGGGTCTGGATCAGCCCAAACCTGCTTGAATTGTTGTGTAATGTACTTCTACAAATGTTATGAATAAAGTATATTTTTGGTATTACAGGTCAGAAAAATAATTTAAAATGTTAACAAAGCACTGGGGTTTATTTCTACAGGCATAGAAATCAATAGTAGTGAAGTTAAGAACCCTGGTCAGGGCTGCACTTTGAGCACTGTGCGGAGTTCTGGTTTCCATTCTGTCTTCTTCTCCTTAGGCAGTCCCTCTGCTTCCACTCCAGTTTGATGGGCCCTGACATGGCTGATAAGTCCAAAGCATGAGCTGCAGACTCTGTCACACGTGGGGCAGGTGGTGCTTGAAGGATTGGGTAGATGGATTGTTTGGAGGTTTGTGTGCTCTCTCCAACACTTTGACTTTGCCTCTGCATGTTCCCGAAGAAGTCTGACGATGTGTTCAGTGCCGTCTCAGGTGAGCCTGCTCCATTTTAGCTGATCAAAAGCCAGGGATTCCTCAGGCTTACACTATGGTTCCAGCCCAATTGAGCTTAATTTGAGTGATTAGGGCCTCAATGCAAGTTGGCTTGGAAGAGCATGCTGCTGTTAGACCATCTTTCTTGCCACCAGATTTGGATGATCTTACGAATGCAGCACTTCTCCAGTGCTTTGAAGTGTCTTCTGTAGGTGTCAAAGTCTCTGAAGCATATAGGAGTGCGGGGATCATTGCTGTCTGGTAAACCAGGACCTTAGTCTTGGGTTTGAGACCCTGGTCCTCAAATACACTTTTTCTCAGTTGGCCAGAGGTTGAGTTGGCACATTGGAGATGATGATGAATTTCATTGTCTAATGTCTGCCTTTGTTGAGAGCAGAAAATGGTTCACGTTTTCCAGGATCTCACCGTTGATATTAATTAATACAGGTAGGTGTTGTGCTGTGGGAGCTGGTTGGAAGAGGACCTTAGTTTTTTGGGTGCTCAATGAAAGGCCCATTTTCTAGTATGCTTTGGAGAAGGACTCAACAGCAACCTGGAGCTCAGTTTGTGAGTGAGCGCACAGACAAGCAACATCTGCATACTGAAGCTCAAACACTGAGGTTGGAGTGATTTTGGTTTTGGATTGAAGGCAGCGTAAATTGACCAGTTTCCCATTTATTCTGAAGATTATCTCCATGTCTGTAGGCATAGATGGAGGTGAGGTTCAGTACTGCAGTGAGGAAAATGGAGAAGAGAGTTACTGCGATGACACAGCTTTGTTTGACCCCATTGTTTAATTTTCCATTCTATAAAAAGGATATAGAAGCACTGGAGGAAAGTGCAAAAGTGACTTACAAGATCGGTACCAGAATTGAGAGGTTACAGAAGAAAGAGACATATGGAAGCTTTTTGTCTTGCACTCATCAGGACACTTCGCAAGATACCAATATAAGGGGAAAACAACTTATACTGTGTGTGAAGAAAGTACTGATTGGTTGGCAAGCAGATCCTGATTCACAGAGGCGTTGCCATGGAGAATGCACCAGTGATGGTGACAGACAGTTAACTGCCAAGCATTGTTTGAAATTTAAACAGCTTGATTCTGATTGGTCAAGGCATTGCCCTGAGGAATGAGTCTGTGAATGGCTGTCATTTATTTTATTTAGCTGAAACAGGCACAATGTGTGTACATGTTCTTTCTGTCTGCAAAGAACAGGGCGCTGTGTGTTAATATATGTAGCCTCTAGTACACGCAAATGCGACATATTGAGAGCCCTGACTGACAATCTTAAATTGGTTGTCAGCGTAATTCTTTGCACATTGAGGATTATTTAGCAAATGTTTCCAATCGCGGAATCATATCTAATGTTGGACACCGTGTTTTGAGTTTTGCAAGCATGGTCTGGTTGGATATGGTCTGTACCTTGCCCATTGCAAACAGCGACTGGGTCATGCTATTTGATACGATCTGCCAGTCTTTGGGACATATGGCCTACATACCTAGCATCACATTGGCATTGAAATTCATATACCACATTACTCATTTGTGTGATAGGCAGAACGTCTTTTGGCTTGACAGCAGCATCATGTTAGTGGTGAATACCACCCATGTTGCTACTGCATAGTAGCAGCATGAAACAGTTAGCTTCACCTGTTGCTCAACTCTACATTAAAGACATCCTGCAAGACAATGGCTACCCTGATCAGATCATTTTGCGCTGTACAGCACGCAAACTCATGAATGAGCCTAAGGCTGTCACTTTCACCTTGAAAAGTGCACAGCCTACCTCAGGTTACCCTGGAAGGGCAAGGAATCTCCAAAATCTGAGACACAGATGAAGTTGGATGTTTCACACTGCTACTACACAGTATCAACACAAGTAGTATTCGCCCCTAACAGGATGCTGGCGCCAAGCCAAAAAGGTGTTCTGCCTACCGCACAAATGAGTAATGTGGTATATGAATTTCAGTGCTAGTGTGGTGCTAGTGTGGTATGTAGGCCGTACGTTGTAAAGACTGGCGGATCATACCAAACAGCATGTCCCAGCCTCTGTTCACAATGGGCAAGGTACAAACTGTATCTAACCAGCTCATGCTTGCAAAACTCAAAACACAGTGTCCAACATTAGATGTGATTCCGTGATTGGACAACATTTGCTGAATAATCCTCAGTGTGCTAAGAATTACGCTGAGAACCAATTTAAGGTTGTCAGTTGGGCTCGCAGTGTGGCAAATTTGCGTTTACTGGAAGCTACATATATTAATACACAGGGCCTTGTTCTTTACAAACAGAAAGAACATGTACACACATTGTGCCTATTTCAACTAAATAAAATAAGTGACAGCCATTCACTGACTCATTCCTCAGGGCAATGCCTTGATCAATCAGAATCAAGCTGCAAGGTTTAAATTTCAAACAATTCTTGGCAGTTAACTGTCAGTCAGTGGTGCATTCTCCATGGCAACACCACTTGTCAACCAATCAGCACTCTCTTCACATACAGTATAAGTTGTTGTTTTCCCACTTATATTGGTATTCTTGCAAAGTGTCCTGATGAGTGCAAGACGAGAAGCTTAGACATGTCTCTTTTTTCAGCAATACTCAAGTTCTGTACTACCAAATGACTACGAGAGATTACAGTTAACCAGAAAGATTGAACAGGTTTGGGCTTTTATCTTTAGAAAATAGACTTAGATGAGGCCTGTTAGAGGGCTTTAAAATGATGAGTGGGTCGGACAGGGTAGATGTGGAGAGAATGGCTTGGATTTTGCTGCGGTAATGCGGTTAGTGTTCGCCATCATTGAAACTGACAGCAACTTGTGGAGTTCACAGAAATCCATAAGTTGCTGTCAGCAATTCTGTGCTTCCTCAGAGGCTGCGCTGCTGTGGCACCCCTGTACTGCAATTAATAGAAATCAATTGAATTGACAAGAGTTTCCGCTGTTGTGCGTCTTGCCGTAAAAACCCTTGAAAAATTTGAATGAGCTATAACTGGTTTCTTTACAGGAGACTAACTTCATAATCACTGTAAACACCCTCAGTGGCCCCAAAAAGCTACTTTGATTTTTGAGGAATGTCAAATTTCCCCATGATGATAAAAAAAATCCACATTTTAAAAAATATTTAATTTTTACTTTTTAAAAGATGCTTCCCTTTATTTTACTTTCAATGTTAATCCAATCATAACCATCTATTTCACTGTCTGAAAATTTTAATTCAAAATGAAGGATGTTAAGTGCAGTTAACTTCCTGATTTGCTGTCTGTGAATATTTCAATGTGATTGGCTACCAATCTTTCTTTTTGGAAAAATTTACTTTATTCATAAAATATCTGAAAGAACATTACAAAACATTTCAAAATGACTATCACAAAAAGTGCAATCATATTCAAGTTTTGCACATAGATCATAAGGTGCTTCAATACAATCAATGAATATTATGGACATTTCAACTTGGTCATTACAGTCAGACAGTCCAATGGTTTTTAAGTTATCTGAGTTTTCAAAATGGGGTTTGGAGGGGGAATCCGCAACGGGATCCAACTGCTCTACACTAACATCTCTAGCGCAGTCTCAACTAATGGGTGGGAATCAGAAAGCTTTCCAATTAAATCTGGAGTCAGGCAGGGCTGCCCTCTCTCCCCTGTCCTGTTTGTGCGTTGCATAGAACCCTTTGCTGAGCCCATCAGGAAGGATCCGGGCATAAGAGGAGTGACGATCCCAGGCATTGGAGGCACTCAGGTCAAAGCCTCCTGTATATGGACGATGTCGCCGCCTTCTGCTCGGGTCCGCTGTTGGTGCACAGACAGATCAACATCTGCGATCAGTTCGAATTGGCCTCGGGAGCCTAGGTAAATCGTGGGAAGAGCGAGGCTATGTTCTTTGGGAACTGGGCTGACCAATCCTTTGTCCTCTTCACCGTCAGGGCTGACAGCCTGAAGGTGCTGGGCATATGGTTTGGTGGGACCAGGACATGCGTTAGAAACTGGAAGGAGCGAGTGGCTATGGTGGAAAGAAAACTGGGCATGTGGGAGCGACTCTCCCTCTCCATTGTGGGCAAGAACCTGGCCATCAGGTGTGAGGCACTCTCGCTGTTGCTGTACGTGGCGCAGGTCTGACCCATTTCTCACTCCTGCGCGATGGCGATCACCCGAGCCACCTCTCGCTTTATCTGGAGGTCAAAAATGGATAGTGTTCGCAGGGACGCGATGTACAAGCCTCTAGATAAAGGGGAAAAAAACATGCCCAACATCGCCCTCATCCTGATGGCCACCTTTGTGTGCGGCTGCATCAAGCTGTGCTTAGACCCTCGGTACGCAAACACCAAGTGTCACTACGTGCTGAGGTTCTACCTGTCCCCAGTGTTGCGAAGGATGGGTCTGGCCACGCTGCTGCGGAAAGCTCCAAGTAGTTGGACCGTGCCGTACCACCTGTCCCTGGTGGAAAAATTTATGCAGAGAAACACCTTTGACCACAAATCCATCAGGCAGTGGTCGGCACGTAACATCCTAGAGGCCCTGAGGGAAAAGGAGAGGGTGGATCCTGTGGGGTGGTACCCCGAGCAGACTGTCAAAGTCATTTGGCAGAATGCATCATCGCCAGAACTTTCCAACAAGCACCAAGACGTAGCTTGGCTGGTGGTGAGAAAGGCCCTCCCCGTCAAATCCTTCCAACACGCCAGGAGCCTCACCCCCTCTGCATGTTGCCCTCGAGGTGGCTGTGATGGGGGAAGAGACTGTTGTTCACCTCCTTGTGGAATGTGCCTTTGCAAAGAAAGTCTGGAGAGAGATGCAGTGGTTTTATCTAGGTTCATCCCGAGCAGTTCTGTGACACAGGACTCTGTGCTCTACGGGCTGTTCCCAGGGACACACACCGAGACAAACATCAACTGCAGCTGGAGGATCATCAAGTCGGTGAAAGACGCTCTTTGATCTGCCCGAAATTTGTTGGTCTTCCAGTGGAAAGAGTTGTCCCCGACCGAATGTTGCAGTCTGGCACATTCCAAGGTCCAGGACTACGTGCTGAGGGGCGCACTAAAGCTTGGGACAGCCGCCGCAAAGGCACAATGGGGAAAGGTCACTGTCTAAGACCTTTCTGCCATAGTGCACTGAGGGGCGGGGAATTGTATGGACCCCTCGGGCTGTATGACTCACAATAAATCAATGTAGTGAATACTAAATGTATTAAATTGTATTGAAGCACCTCAGAGTGCAATATGATGTATGTCGATAACTCCAATACCATTGCACTGTCTGACTGTAATGACCATATTGAAATGATTGTAATATTCATTGATTGTATTGAAGCACCTTGTGATCCATGTGTAAAAGTTGAATATGATTGCACTTTTTGTGATGGCCATTCAGAAATGTTTTGTAATGTTCTTTCAGATATTTTATGAATAAGGTATATTTTTCCAAAAAAAAAATCTGAGGCTTCTTGGCCTTTTGGCTAAGATCAAGTATAGTGAGGCGATGGCTGTAACCAGTCGAGCCCTAAACCAGGGGCTACGTAAAACCGTTAGGGTGGCAGTGAAGGACAGCGAAGAACGGATACCCATGGATTGTGCCTTCTTCATTATGCAAATCCTTTTGGAGTCGCGTGGATTTGAAGCCGCGGAGATCTACTGCCTGCAGGACTTCCCCAGTGGTGGATACTTCAATGTGACCTTCAAGAATGTTGCTGCCTGCTGTCAAGTTCCTGAAGGTGTTCAAGGAGAAGAGAGACCAGCCGCAGATGAGGATCCTGATGGTGGAGTCACTCTTTGCTCCGCCATTGCAATGGGACCATGTGGTGACTGTGCATCTGTACAACCTCCATGTCCCTGTCTCTGATGTGCTCACCTTCCTCGCCAGGTACGTTGACAAAGTTGAGAATTGCACCAAGGTTAAAGACCCCCTTGGGATTTGGACCAGCAAACGCCAGGTCAAGGTCACGCTCAAGGCAGATGAAAAGGGAACCACCATCCACCCTCCTTCCAGCTTCACTATCAGGGGAAGCCTTGGCTACCTTGTCTACGCTGGGCAGCCCAAACTTTGTCGCTCATGTGGCAAGTCTGGTCATGTGGTGACCAACTGCAGCGCCACCCTCTTCAAGAGCTGCAAGCAGGAAGGGCACCAGGCAAAGGACTGCAAACAGACTAAGTGCTGCAACCTGTGTGACGAGGCAGGTCACCTCTACAAGACCTGCCCCAAACGCTGCCTCACTTATGCACAGGCAGCCAAAGCCAACGAGGGAGAAGCAGATGAAGTGGTCAGTGTCACTACTACCAAGGACACTTGCAACCCTTCAACCACCAACGCCTCCAGCAAGCACAATGGCACAAAGGAGGACACGGAGAGAGACAAAATGAATCAAAAGACTGAGGCAGCAGACTGCCAAACAACTGCACTGCCCCCTGAACCTCCCACTCCTCAGCAGAGTGAATCAATGGAGGAGGAACCAGCAGAAAACCAATAGGGGTAGTGGCAGCTGGTGAAGAGAGCCAAAAAGAAGAAGGGGCTAAGAAGGGACCAAGCCACTTCCCAGACGAGTGGCAAGAGGCTTCTCCCATCCGACACGGATGACAAAGGCAACTGCTCTTCGGACGAAGAAGGGCAAGGGCGGCACCAACAGAAGAAGCGGCAAAGCTCTAGGGATGTGGAGGAGGAGACACCCAAGCTCCAGAACATTGGAGACAAGGAAGAGACCACCACACCCCAACTTTGCCCTCAACTTGAAGAGGCCAGCACACCCCAGCCCCAGGAATCTGGGAGCAGCGAAGCGCTCAGCACACCCCAGCTCCGGGAAGACAGGAGCAGCAACGCCCCAGAGGGGGAGTGGATCAGAGAGATTTCTTCAACAATTCAAAGCTCGTTCCTTGCACGAACCCCCAGATGCCACCTGAGCAGAATATCTCCAATGGAGTGGTTCAGGACAGTTTCCTTAGTCCATCCAAAGTGAGACAATTTGTGAACACTATGGGTATGAAGGAGCAGACCAAAGATCTGGAACTCTCAAAGACAACAGGTCTGGTAAGCGACAAAATGCTTTAAAAATGGGGATAAAGATTGTATCCATAAATGTGCATAGCATTAAATCTACTACGCGATGTGTTGCGACCTTGGATTACCTTGCCAAGGTCCCGCAGGGTTAGGACGATACATGCCAACCATTGCCTGATGGACTTAGAACCATAGAACCATAGAAAAGTTACAGCACAGAAGGAGGCCATTCAGCCCATCTTGTCCATGCCAGCCCGAGGACATCCATTGCCCTTTCTAATCCCACCTTCCTGCACCCGGCCCATAGCCCTGCAGCTTACAGCACTTTCGGTGCAGATCCAGGTACTTTTTAAAAGAGTTTAAAGTTTCTGCCTCTACCACCAACTTGGGCAGCGAATTCCAGACACCCACTACCCTCTGTGTAAAAAAGTTCCTCCTCATGTCCCCCCTACACCTTCTGCCACTTATCTTGAATCTATGTCCCCTGGTTCTAGAATTCTCCATCAAGGGAAACAATTTTATCCTGTCCACTCTATCTATTCCCCTCATAATTTTGTATCTCTGCCTAAAGTTTTCCACAAGGGACAAGTGGTATGGCACGATCCAACTACTTGGAGCGTTCCGCAGCAGCGTGGCCAGACCCATCCATCGCAACACCAGGGACAGTTGGAATCTCAGCACATAGTGACACTTGACCGAGGGTCTACACACAGCTTAATGCAGCCACACACAAAGGTGGCCATCAGGATGAGGGCGATGTTGGGCACATATTTCCCCCTTTATCTAGAGGTTTGTACATCATGTCCTTGCGAACACGATCCATTTTCGACTTCCTGATAAAGCAAAAGATGGCTCCGGTGATTGCCACTGCACAGGGGTGTGGAATAGGCCAGACCTGTGCCACATAGAGCAACATCAGGAGTGCCTTGCTCCTGATGACCAGGTTCTTACGTGCAATGGCGAGGGAGCGTCACTCCCACATGCCCAGCTTTCTTTTCACCATAGCCACTCGCTCCTGCCAGTTTCTAATGCATGCCCTGGTCCCTCCGAACCATATCCCCAGCACCTTCAGGCAGCCTGAGCTGACGGTGAAGGGAATAAAGGATTGGTCAGTCCAGTTCCCAGAGAACATGGCCTCGCTCTTGCCACGATTTACCTTGGCTCCTGAGACCAGTTCGAACTGGTCACAGACATTGATCAGTCTGCATACCAACAGTGGATCCTAGCAGAAGACGGTGACATTGTACAGAGAAGCTTTGACCTGAGTGCCTCCATTGCCTGGGATCATCACTCCTCTTATGCCCGGATCCTTCCTGACAGGCTCAGCATAAGATCCTATGCAACACACAAACAGGACAGAGGAGAGAGGGCATCCCTGCCTGACTCCAGATTTAATTGGAAAGCTTTCTGATTCCCACCCATTAATTGAAACTGCGCTAGAGATGTTTGTGTAGAGCAGTTGGATTCAGTTGCGGATTCCGTCCTCAAACCCCACTTTAGAGAGCACATCCACCATGTAGGTGTGTGATACTCTGTCAAAGGCCTCCTCCTGGTCCAGGCTGATGAGGCTACTTATCTTTTTGCTGACTCACTGCTGCTGCACATCAAGAGATCTCTGGCATCAGATTTAAACTGCCATCAGGAAAGGGAAAAATCACGGCACAGAAATTTTGGATCTTTGCAGTCAGGCTTCTTTGAGGCCTGTAGTAAGTGCCCTCGTTTTCTCATTAACCATGAAATCCAGTCCAATATTTTCACTTGTGGGAGAATCCAAGCTAAGGGCCATAAATTCAGTATAGAAATTAAGAAGTATCTTATCTCAAAGGAGTTGGAATGACTACCACAGGAAGTGGTTGAAGCATAGAGCTTAGATGTTTTTGAAAAGAAGCAGATGAGTACAAGAAACAATAAGATGTGCTGAAAGGCTGAGATTAAATAGATGTAATTATCGGAGACTTACATGGAGTGAACACAAGAATAGCTGGGCTAATTGGCTTTCTTTCTCTTCCTCTCTTAAGCGGTCCCTGGCATCGAGGACGACTTGTACACCTCTACGATGAGCTCCGAGATGGCTGCTAAGTCCAATGAGCAATCTGGAGACTCTGCCATGTGGGGCAGGTGGTGCTTGAAGGCTTGGGTGGATGGGTTGTTTGGAGGTGTGTGGGCTCCTACCTATACCTTGATTTTGCCTCTGCACCTTCCCGACAAAGTCTTCGGGTATGTTCAGTTCCTTCCCGGATGAACCTTCTCCGTTTTGGTCAGTCAGAAGCCAGGGTCTCCCATGAGTCTGTGAGGATGTTTGACTGCTTCAGGGATGATTTGAGAACATCCCTAAAGTGCCTCCGCTATCCTCCTGGGATTCCCCAGCTGTGACCGAGTTCTGAGTTAGAGCAGTTGCTTCAGAGTCTGGTGTCAGGTATATGAACTACATGGCCCACCCAGTGGAGCTTTCAATCTAAAACCAAAAGTGCTCTAACCTCAGTCATAGAGCTTCAGTATGCCCATGACACTTGTGTGTGCACTCACTCAGAAACTGAGCTCCAGGTCATTGTTGAATCCTTCACCAGAGCATAAGAGAAAATGGGCCTTTCACTTGACACCCGGAAAACCGGAAAATCTCTTCCAACCAGCTCCCACAACAAAACACCTCACCCGTCAATTAAGGTTAATGGCGAGGTCCTGGAAAACATGGACCATTTTCTGTATCTTGGGATCCTCCTCTCAATAAACATAGACAACAAAATTCTTCATCACCTCTAATCTGCTGGCTCAGCCTTTGGCTAACTAAGGAAAAGAGATCTTGCTTTACCTATATGCTTTGAAGATGTGGACAACCTCACATTTGGACATATTCTATGTAATGTTGTGGTAGGCTGCAGACATGTCAAGAAAGATGAGGACGGATTGAGGAAGATGAGAAGAGATTCATTACCACTGATGCACTTTGAGACTTTGAGAAAGGCTGTCTATATGCCCTGAGCAACATAAAGAGATATTAAAAACAAAAAACTACGGATGCTGGAAATCCAAAACAAAAGCAGAATTACCTGGAAAAACTCAGCAGGTCTGGCAGCATCGGCGGAGAAGAATTGATGTTTCGAGTCCTCATGACCCTTCAACAGAACTGAGTAATATTAGGAGAGGGGTGAAATATAAGCTGGTTTAAGGTGTGTGTGTGTGTGGGGGGGAGAGAAGTTGGGGGTGGTGGTGTGGTTGTAGGGACAAGCAAGCAGTGATAGGAGCAGATAATCAAAAGATGTCACAGACAAAGGAACAAAGAGGTGTTGAAGGTGGTAATAATATCACCACCTTCAACACCTCTTTGTTCCTTTGTGACATCTTTTGATTATCTGCTCCTATCACTGCTTGCTTGTCCCTACAACCACACACCCCCCTCCAACTTCTCGCCCCCCCCCCCCCCCCCCCCCGCCACCTTAAACCAGCTTATATTTCACCCCTCTCCTAATATTACTCAGTTCTGTTGAAGGGTCATGAGGACTCGAAACGTCAACTCTTTTCTTCTCCGCTGATGCTGCCAGACCTGCTGAGATTTTCCAGGTAATTCTGTTTTTGATAAAGAGATATTAGTTCTGCTGACCAAAAGCTTGGTCAAAGCACTAGGCAAGGAGCATCTTAAAGGAGGTGATGGAAGTAGAGAAGCAGTTAATAGGGTGACCAGATTTTCAGAACTGAAGACTGGGACACCCTGAGATAATGACAACAGAAACAGCTTTCTCCTTGCAGCTCCCCTGGATCTTTTCTGTTTTTATCACTATACTACCTGGAAAAAGTGAAGTGGCCATAAATCGGTGCCTTCTCTTCTTTTCAAAGTCGATTCCCCACCAAGTCCCAAGGAAGCCATGCTTTGTGGATGTAAACAACTCAGACAATTAAGCGCTTCCCACCTTCCTGCCACCCATTTTCTAGCTGCCCACTTACCTGGCTTTCCATGTATTTATCCAGAAATATAACGTCACGTTGTGGGGCAAAACAGCACACAAACTGTGCCGACTGTGGGGCGAAACAGCAGATGTAGGGATATCCTAAATTCAATTTGAACTCGTTCCCTCCTGCAGAATAAATGCAAAAGCTGAAAACTGGGACATTTGAAACATTTTGTGCAAATTTTTGAGACACCTGTACATTCATTGAAAAACCACAACATCTGGCCACCCTCCAGCAGAAAGATTTAGAGGAGGAATTACGGAGTTTTGAGCCTCTGCAGCTGAAGGAAATACAGTGGAAACAGGCATTCGTTGATTGCAGTGGATAAAAGTATAGCATAGAAATAAAGAAATGTTCAGAGAGCTAAAACTGCATTTTGCCCAAAGAAGTGCAACTGTGCTCTTCTCCGCCGATGCTCCTAGACCTGCTGAGTTTTTCCAGGTATTTCTGTTTCTGTTTTTATTTTGCCCAATCCTTGTTCCTCTATATTATCAGCGTTATTTACTTGCCCATCAATAGTCTTTTTATTTCAAAGAAGCCATAACATCAGGCAGTGATTAGCATATTCATATCCCATAATCCTTTGCATTAATTTCAATAGTTTGTTGACAAAATGTCTTTCTGTCGATGAGTTCTGAAAGTAAAAAATGGTTCCTTTTATAAAATTAACTGCTCTACACAATAATTAAAATTTTTTGAAGATGAGTTTATTTCTTTTAGTGCCACCATAACTGTGAACTGTTTATCTCTCATAGACCTTAGCTCGTCGGAATTACCTGGTTAGCTTTGCGCAGTGGCAGTATCGTAGCCGATGAGGTTTAACCGAGGCGCGATTATTGCTTATTGAAAACTTTTCCCAATACCCCGCTATGACGACTTGAAATATAGTCGGCAATGGCAATTTTTGACAGTCTCTGCGGAGACTGATTAAATGAAATAAAAAAACAGAATGTACTGATTAATTACTCATAACAGCTTTCCTAATACCTTACCTTCTCGTGTGAATACTAATTGGAAAGTTATTATCAATTTTGTAAGCTTTACGTGTGGTTCGATTATATTTGCTACTTATCACGGCACGTTTGCTACTTATCACAGAGATAAAAACAAAAAACTGCGGATGCTGGAAAACAAAAACAGAATTACCTGGAAAAACTCAGCAGGTCTGGCAGCATCGGCGGAGAAGAAAAAGGTTGACCGCCGGTGCTGCCAGACCTGCTGAGTTTTTCCAGGTAATTCTGTTTTTGTTTTGCTACTTATCACGGCAGCTTTTGTTTTCGACCTTGTGAAGGCAAATGCCGTCATTTGGAGAAACTCTGCCTTTCTTGTGGGGATCTCAACAGCGAGCAAGCAGAATGTCAGGCGTGGTAATCCCCTCCTGACAGCTCGTTTGTATTTCTCCTGTTCAAGTTTGTAGCCATGAGCGAGGGAAGATTTAAAATACAGCTAACCAGAAGTTGATGGATGGAGTCGTGTTTAAATATCTCTGCTGCTGTATAGGAGAGCTCTGCATATATTTGGATACAGGCACACTTTATGCTGTCTCCTAAAAAATTAGAAACGCTAACATTTAAACGAAGCATGAAAACATTGTACATCAGGTTTAACAATCTACTATGATTCATTCACTAAGCGCTGTTAAACCAAAGCCTTTTGCTTCAACCACGTGTATGCAGGAATTGTTCGAAAGGCTGGAAGCAGCATATATATGGTATGTTGAATTTATTTGTTGAACAACACATAGATCTCGAAAAGAGGACTTTAAGGATCACACACAATATCCTGTATAGCATTAGAACCGCTACGCATTGTATTTTGACCTTAAGTACCTCGGCAAGTTCAAAAGCTGACCTGTTGCCCTCAGAGGAATGCAGACTATTGCACCTCCAGCAACTGGTGTGATGGAAGGTCTGCCTGAAACTTGCTGACCTTCCAATGCAAAGATTTGTCCATGACCAAGTGATGCAGACTGGCACATTCCACAGTTCAGGACTAGGTACTGAGGGACAAACTAGAGCTTGGGGCAGCTGCTTCATCGGTACAACGGGGAAGGGCCACCATTTAAGGTCTTTCAGCCACAGTGCACCAGGGGCCTGGAAAGTGTGTAGAACCCTTCAGGTTGTATGTTTGACATGGAATGTACAAATACCAAGAGTTTTTCGATTGCATTGAGGCACCCCGGAGTGCAACATGTTGTATGGAACATTGAATTTTATTGCACTTTCTGTAATATTCAATTTGAAATGTTTTGTAATGTACTTTTACAAATTTTATGCATAAAGTATATTTTGGGGGGGGAATAAAAGATGATGGTCCCATGAGCCATCAATCTGGTCAGGATGAAACGATTGCTGTTCCTCTGGCCTGGGTATTCCAAAGTTAAGAAGGTGGTCTTTCTCATAGCAGATGCACTGAACAAAAACTCAGTGCTCAGGTTGATCAATGTGCAACAGACAGAGTTAAGCAATCCCACAACCAGCAGATCAGATCAAAACTCTGCAGTCCTGCCACATTTAGTTATGATTGGTGTGACATTAGCCGTCTCAATTTCTCTGCTCCTCTCACCCATTCTAATCTGTCTCTCTCTGAACTCACTGCACCCCGTTCTCTCAGGTCCAACCCCAACATTGTCATCAAACCCGCTGACAAGGGTGGTACTGTTGTTGTCTGGCGCATTGACCTCTACCTCGCGGAGGCTGAGCGTCAACTCGCAGACACTTCCTCCTACCTCTCCCTGGACCATGACCCCACCACAGAACATCAAGCCATTGTTTCCAGGACTGTCACTGACCTCATCTCCTCTGGAGATCTTCCTCCCACAGCTTCCAACTTGATAGTCGCCCAACCTCGGACGGCCCGCTTCTACCTCCTACCCAAAATCCACAAACATAACTGTCCTGGCAGACCGATCGTGTCAGCCTGTTCCTGCCCCACGGAACTCATTTCTCGTTATCTTGACTCCCTTCTCTCTCCCCTTGTCCAGTCCCTTCCCACCTACATCCTTGATTCCTCTGACACCTTACGTCACATCAACAATTTCCAGTTCCCTGGCCCCAACCGCTTCCTCTTCACCATGGATGTCCAATCCCTCTACACCTCCATCCCCCACCAGGATGGCCTGAGGGCCCTTAGCTTCTTCCTTGAACAGAGGCCCGGACAATCCCCATCCACCACTACTCTCCTCCATCTGGCTGAACTTGTTCTCACACTGAACAATTTCTCCTTTAACTCCTCTCACTTCCTCCAAATAAAAAATGTGGCTATGGGTACCCGCATGGGCCCCAGCTATGCCTGTCTCTTTATGGAGTATGTGGAACATTCCTTGTTCCAGTCCTACTCTGGCCCCCTCCCACAACTCTTTCTCCAGTACATCGATGATTACTTCGGTGCTGCTTCATGCTCTCGTCGGGACCTGGAAAAATTTATTAATTTTGCTTCCAATCTCCAGCCCTCCAACATTTTCACATGGTCCATCTCTGACACTTCTCTTCCCTTCCTTGACCTCTCTGTCTCAATTTCTGATGATAGACTGTCCACCAATATCCATTACAAGCCTACCGACTCCCACAGCTACCTCGACTACAGCTCCTCACACCCCGCTTCCTGTAAGGACTCCATCCCATTCTCTCAGTTCCTTCGCCTCCGTCGCATCTGTTCTGATGACGCTACCTTCAAAAACAGCTCCTCTGACATGTCCTCCTTCTTCCTTAACCGAGGTTTTCCACCCACGGTCGTTGACAGGGCCCTCAACCGTGTCCGGCCCATATCCCGCGCATCCTCCCTCACGCCTTCTCCTCCTTCCCAGAAACATGATAGGGTCCCCCTTGTCCTCACTTATCACCCCACCAGCCTCCGCATTCAAAGGATCATCCTCCGCCATTTCCGCCAACTCCAGCATGATGCCACCACCAAACACATCACCCCCCCTGACGGCATTCCATAGGGATCGTTCCCTCTGGGACACCCTGGTCCACTCCTCCATCACCCCCTACTCCTCAACCCCCACCTATGGCACCTCCCCATGCCCACGCAGAAGATGCAACACCTGCCCCTTCACTTCCTCTCTCCTCACCGTTCAAGGGCCCAAACACTCCTTTCAAGTGAAGCAGCATTTCACTTGCATTTCCCCTAACTTAGTTTACTGCATTCGTTGCTCCCAATGCTGTCTCCTCTACAGTGGAGAGACCAAACGCAAACTGGGCGACCGCTTTACAGAACACCTGCGGTCTGTCCACAAGAAAGACCCAAACCTCCCTGTCGCTTGCCATTTTAACACTCCACCCTGTTCTCTTGCCCACATGTCTGTCCTTGGCTTGCTGCATTGTTCCAGTGAAGCCCAACGCAAACTGGAGGAACAGCACCTCATCTTCCGACTAGGCACTTTACAGCCTTCCGGGCTGAATATTGAATTCAACAACTTTAGATCTTAAACTCCCCCTCCCCCCATCCCCACCCCGTTTCTCCCCCCTCCCTTTTTTTTCAATAATTTATATAGATTCTTCTTTTCCCACCTATTTCCATTATTTTTAAATCTAAAACTAAAACTTTGTTAGTCTTTCCACCCCACCCCCACTAGAGCTGTACCTTGAGTATCCTGTCTTCCATTCTTAATTAGCACTTTTCTTAGACAATATCACCACCTTCAACACCTCTTTGATCCTTTTGTCTGTGACATCTTTTGATTATCTGCTCCTATCACTGCTTGCTTATCTCCACAATCACCACACCCTCAACTTCTCTCTCCCCCCGCCCCCCCACCTTAGACCAGCTTATATTTCACCTCTCTCCTAACTCTGCCGAAGGGTCATGAAGGCTGGAAACGTTAACTGATTTCTTCTCCACCGATGCTGCCAGACCTGCTGAGTTTTTCCAGGTAATTCTGTTTTTGTTTTGGATTTCCAGCATCCGCAATAGCTTTTAGCTTTTTGTTTTTAGTTATGATTGGTGTTGGGCAATTAAACAACTAACTGGCAGAGGTGCCCAACAAATATCCCCATCCTCAATTAAGGGGGAGCCAAAAGTCAAGGCTGAAGCATTTGCAACTGCCTTCAGCCAGGAGTGCCAAGTGGATGCTCCATCTTGGACTCCTCCCGAGGTTCCCAGCATCATAGATGCTAGACTACAACTAATTTTATTCACTCCACATGATATCAAGAAACGGCTGAAGGCACTGCATACTGCAAAGGCTCTGGGCCCTGACAACATTCTGGTGGTTGCACTGAAGACTTTTGCTCCTAATCTAGCTGCTCTCTAGCCAAGCTGTTCCAGTACAGCTACAACTCTGGCATCTACCATATATTGTGGGAGATTGCCCAGCTATGTTCTTCCACAAAATGCAGGACAAATCCAATCCAGCCAATTAACCACGATCATCAGTAAAATGATGAAGGATGTCGTTGACAATGCTATCAAATGGTATTTACACAGCAATGACTTGTTCACTGATGCTCAATTTGCATTGTGCCAGTGCCACTCAGCTCCTGACCTCATCACAGCCTTGGTCTGAACATAGACAAAACAGCAGAACGCAAGGGGTGAGGTGAGATTGACTACCTTTGACATAAAGGCAGCTTTTGACCGAGTATGGAATTAAGGAGCCCTGGCAAAATTGAAGTCAATGGGAATCAGGGGGAAAACACTCCACTGGTTGGAGTCATACCTAACACAAAGGAAGATGGTTGTAGTTGTTGGAGGCCAATCATCTCAGCCCAGGACATCGCTGCAGAAGTTCCCCAGGGTAATGTCCTTGGCCCAACCATTTTCAGCTGCTTCATCAATGACCTTTCCTCCATCATAAGGTCAGTAATCGTGATGTTCATTGACGTTCATTGATGATTGTGCATGTTCAGGTGCCATGTTGGAGGTGTCAGCTGTGGCTCAGTTCGTAGCACCCTCGCCTTTGAATCAGAGGGTTGTGGGTTCATGTCCCACTCCCGGAAACCAAGAACTGTGATTGTACTCGATAGAGTTGCAATCTGTGACTGTTGATAACTCGAAAGAGTTCAGGTGCCATGTTGGAGGTGTCAGCTGTGGCTCAGTTCATAGCACCCTCGCCTTTGAATCAGAGGGTTGTGGGTTCACGTCCCACTCCCAGAAACCAAGAACTGTGATTGTACTCAAAAGAGTTGCAATCTGTGACTGTTGATAACTCGAAAGAGTTTTCAGGTGCCATGTTGGAGGTGTCAGCTGTGGCTCAGTTCATAGCACCCTCGCCTTTGAATCAGAGGATTGTGGGTTCATGTCCCACTCCCGGAAACCAAGAACTGTGATTGTACTCGAAAGAGTTGCAATCTGTGACTGTTGATAACTCGAAAGAGTTTCAGGTGCCATGTACA
This sequence comes from Cetorhinus maximus, assembly GCF_964194155.1. NCBI lineage: Eukaryota > Metazoa > Chordata > Chondrichthyes > Lamniformes > Cetorhinidae > Cetorhinus > Cetorhinus maximus. Next base: position 29,090 of record NW_027597456.1, read on the forward strand.
ATTCTTCAGACAATGCAGAGCATTGAAGAATGGCCCCAACATCTGATGCTAGCCAGTAGCTCCTGCTGCATTTTGCGCATGCGTGGGTATCAGGACTGTGCTTAACTGTGATACCCTCCAAGACCAAATAGCATGCCAAAACTTACAATTTAGGCTAAAATGCAAGTTGGCATGGTACCAGAATTTTGCCCAACTTTGTGGAACTATTCTAGTAAGAGTCAATGGCTGAGGGGAGAAAACTGACACCAAAGTATATTTTGTAAAAATGAAATTCTTGACTATTTGCTGTCATGGTTTTAATAAAATAAGCGGGGAAAAGGAAAGTAGTGGTAGTAGGGGATAGTATAGTGAGGGGGATTGACACTGTTCTCTGCTGCAAAGAACGAGAGTCTAAATGGCTGTGTTGCTTGCCTGGTGCAAAGGTTTGGGACATGTGCTCAGGGCTGGAGAGGAACTTGCAGTGAGATGCAGAGGATCTAGTTGTCATGGTCCATGTAGGTACCAAAGACATAGGTAGAACTGGGAAAGAGATTCTGCATAGACAGATAGAGGAGCTAGGCATTAAATTGAAAAGCAGAACCTCAAAGGTAATAATCTCTGGATTATTACCTGAGCCACATACAAATTGGCATGCGGTACATAAAATTAGACAGATGAATACGTGGCTCAAAGACACGTGTGGGTGAAATGAATTCTAGTTCATGGGGCACTGACACCGGTATTGGGGAAAGTGGGGGATGTACTATTGGGACAGTCTACACCTGAACCGTGCTGGGACCAGTGTTCTAGTGAGCTGCATAACTAGGGGAGTAGAGAGAGTATTAAACTAGATAGAGGGGCAAGGGATCAAATGTGGGAAGATGTGGTAAATCAGTCAGTAGAGAAGAGGCAAGAGACAAAGGGAAATGAGAAACAGATCATGACAGGAAGGGACAGAGAGGACAGGGCATACAAATCTATGAGTAAATCAGCAGATAAGGCTAGAGGGCAGAAAAATATAAAAGGACAAAACTAAAAGCTCTGTATCTGAATACATGTAGCATTCGAAACAAAACAGATGAACTGATAGTGTAAATAGAACTAAATAAATACAATCTTATAGCCATTGCAAAGTCATGGCTGCAGGATTGGGACCTGAATATTGAAGGATACATGACATTTAGGAAGGTCAGGAAACTAGGAAAAGGTGGAGGGGTGGCTCAGTTAGTTAATGATGGTATTAGCACATTAGAGAGGGATAACCTAAGCTAAGGAAACCAGGATGTAGAAATGGTTTGGGTAGAGATAAGAAATGATAAGGGCAAGGAGCCACTTGTGGGAGTGGTACACAGGCCCCCTAATATACGTTAGGACAGGTTATAAAGGAAGAAATAATAGGAGCTTGTCAGAAAGGTACGGTGATAACCATGGGGGATTTTAATCTGCATATAGATTGGGAAAATCAGATGGGCAAGGGTAGCCTAGATGAGGAATTCATAGAATGTTTTTGGTATTATTTCTTAGAACAGCATGTTCTGGCACCAACCAAGGAGCAGGCTATACTAGACCTGGTATTGTGCAACGAGATAGGATTAATTAATGACCTCGTAGTGAAGGTGCACCTAGATAACAGCAGTCATAATATGATTGAATTTTACATTCAGCTTGAGGGAAAGAAGAGTGCGTCCAAGACTAGTATTTTAAATTAAATAAGCGCAATTATGAGTGCATGAAGGTAGAGCTAGCTAAAGTGAAATGGCAAATTAGGTTAAGGGATAGGTCACTAGAGATGCAGTGACAGACATTTCAGGGGATATTTCAGAATGCACAGAATAGGTACATTCCAACGAAAAAGTAAAAAATCCAAGGGGAGGACCCACCATCTGTGGTTAACTAAAAGAAATGAAGATAGTATCAAATTTAAAGAACAAGCATATAATTGCGCAAAGATGGGTGGCAGATCAGAAGATTGTCCAGAATATAAAGAACAGCAAAGGATGACCAAAAGATTGATAAGGGAGGAAAATTAGGGTACGAGAGAAAGCTAGCTAGAAATATAAAGACAGAGAGCAAGAGTTTCTGTTAATATTTAAAAAAGAAAAAGAAGAGTTAACAAAGTGAGCATTGGTCCTATAGAAAGTCAGTCTGGGGAATTAATAAGGGAAAATAAGGAGATGGCAGATGAATTGAACATGTATTTTGCATCTGCCTTCACTATGGAGGACACAAGTAACATCCCAGAAAAAGCTAGAAACCAGGAAATGGAAGGGAGGGAGGAACTCAGGAAAATTACAACAACCTGCAAAATGGTACTGAGCAAATTGTTGGAGCTGCAGGCTGACAAGTCTCCGGGTCTTGATGAACTACATTCTAAGGTAATAAAAGGAGTAGCTAGTGAGATAGTTGGTGCATTGGATTTAATTTTCCAAAATTCCCTAGATTCAGGGAAGTTCTTTTACATTGGAAAATAGTGAATTTATTCAAAAAGAGAGGGAGACAGAAAGCAGGAATTAACAGGCCAGTTGGCTTAACATCTGTCATAGGGAAAATGTTAGAAGCTAATATTAAAGATGTTATAGCAGGGCACTTGGAAAAAATATCAGGCTAATCAGACAGAGTCAACATGGTTTTGTGAAAGGGAAATCATGTTTAACCAATTTATTAGAGTTCTTTGAAGAAGCAACATATGCTTTGAATGTACTGTATTTAGATTTCCAGAAAGCATTTGATAAGGTGCCATATCAAAGGTTATTGCGAAAAATGAAAGCTCATGGTGTAGGGGGGTAACATATTGTCATGGATAGAAGATTGGCTAGCTAACAGGAATCAGATGTTAGGCATAAATGGATCTTTTTCTGATTGGCAATATGTAAAGAGTGTTGTGTCACAGGGATCAATGCTGGGATCTCAACTTTTTACAATTTTATATAAATGACTTGGATGAAGGGACCGAAGGTATGGTTGCCAAATTTGCTGATGACACAAAGATAGGATAGTAAGGTAGGATAGTAAGAGGACACAAGGAGGCCACAAAAGGATATAGATAGGTTAAGTGAGTGGGCAAAGACCTGGCAAATGGAGTATAATGTGAGAAAGTGTGAAATTGTCCATTTTGGCAGAAAAAAATACAAAAGGAGCATATTATCTAAATGGTGAGAGATTGCAGAGGTCTGAGATGCAGAGGGATCTGAGTGTCTTCATGCATGAATTGCAAAAGGTTAGTATGCAGGAACAGCAAGTAATTAGGAAAGCTAATAGAATGTTATCATTTATTGTGAGGGGAATTGAATACAAAAGTTGGGAGTTTATGCTTCAGTTATGCAGGGCATTGGTGAGACCACATCTGGAGTATTGTGTACAGTACTGGTCTCCTTATTTAAGGAAAGATATAAATGCGTAGGAAGCAGTTCAGAGGAGGTTTACTAGACTAATACCTGGAATGGGTGGGTTGTCTTATAAGGAAAGGTTGGACAGGCTAGGCTTGTATCTGCTGGAGTTCAGAAGAGTAAGAGGTGACTTAGAACCATAGAACACTACAGCACAGAAAACAGGCCATTCGGCCCTTCTAGTCTGTGCCGAAATATTATTCCGTTAGTCCCATTGACCTGCACATAATCTATAACCCTCCAGACCTCTCCCATCCATGTATCTATCTAATTTATTCTTAAAACTTAAGAGTGAGCCCGCATTTACCATGTCAGGTGATAGCTCGTTCCATACTCTCACCACTCTCTGAGTGAAGAAGTTCCCCCTAATGTTCCCCCTAAACCTTTCCCCTTTCACCCTAAAGCCATGTCCTCTTGTGTTTATTTCTCCTAATCTAAGTGATCAAAACTTGATCAAAACCTTTGAGATCCTGAGGTGTCTTGACAGGGTCGATGTGGAGAGGATGTTTCCTCTTGCGGGAGAATCTAGTGCGAGGGGACACTGTTTAAAAATAAGGGGTTGCCTATTTAGGACAGGGATGAGGAGACATTTTTTCTCTCAGAGGGTTGTGTATCTTTGGAAATCTCTTTCTGAAAAGGCAGTGGAAGCAGTCTTTGAATATTTTTAAGGCAGAGGTAGATAGATTCTTGATAAACAAGGAGGTGAAAGGTTATCAGGGGTAGGCAGGAATATGGTGATGAATTTACAATCAGATCTTATTGAATGGTAGAGCAGGCTCAAAGGGCCGAGTGGAATACTTCTGTTCCTAATTCTTTTGTTCATATGTTTTGAACAATGCACTGCTTAAATGCAATTATATTTTCAACACTTCCATGTTGGAATTGCCATGCTGTACATTATAAAAGCTGATCAACATTTAACATGCACAGCACTTTTATCAGTCCCTCCTTTCCAGGAGTATTTGTACGTCTGCTTTATAAACATAGTTCCTCATATGCCATATGCTGCCTTTATCTTCTCCATTATTCCTATGCACACTAATCTATTTATCATCTAAACTATCCTTTTACATTCATCCACAGGATGTGGATATTACAAGCAAGGGCAGCATTTACTGCCAACCCTGAAGTGCCCTTGAGAAGATAGTAGTGATCTCCAGCGTGAACTGCTGCAGCATGTGAAGGTACTCCCAGAATTGGGAGAGCTGTCCCACAGTCTAGTCAAGCAAAAGTCATACTAATGGAATTGTACCTTACAGATTATGTCCCTGGGTATGCCCTGTCCCACCGGCTGGGAGTTGCTTTGGGAGTTCTCAGCTTGACTCTGGACCCCTCATGACATCAGATCAAACGTGGGCAAGGAAACCTCCTGCTGATTATCACCTCCCTCAGCTGATGAATCAGTGTTCCTCCATGTTCAATACTACTTGGCGGAAGCATTGATGGTGGCAAGGGTGCAGAACGTACTTTGGGTGGGGAACTTCAATGCTCAGTAACACTAATACAGACCAAGTCCTAAATGACATAGCTGCCAGACTGGCAAGTGGTGAGGGAACCAACAACAGGGAATGAACATACTTGACCTCACTCTCACCAACCTGCCTGCTCCAAATGTATCTATCCATGATAGTATCAGTAGGAGTGACCACCGCACAGTCCTTGTGGAGACGAAGACCCGTCTTCACATTGAGGATACCCTCCATGCTGTTGTGTGGCACTACCAGCGTGCTAAATGGCATAGATTTCAAACAGATTTAGCAATTCAGGACTGGCCATCCATGAGGCGCTGTGGGCTATCAGCAGTGCACAATTTTACTCAGCCACAATCTGTAACCTCATGGCCTGGCATATCCCTCACTCTACCATTACCACCAAGTCAGGGGATCAACCCTGGTTCAATGAAGAGTGCAGGAGGACATGCCAGCACCAGGCATAACAAAAATGAGGTGTCAACCTGATGGAGCTACAACTCAGGACTACTTGCATGCCAACCAGCATAAGCAGCATGTGATAGACAGAACTAAGTGATCCCACAACCAACAGATCAGATCTAAGCTCTGCAGTCCTGCCACATCCAGTCGTGAATGGTGGTGGACAATTAAACAACTCACTGGAGGAGGAGGCTCCACAAATATCCCCATCCTCAATGATGGGGGAGCCCAACACATCAGTGCAAAAGATAAGGCTGAAGCATTTGCAACAATCTTCAGCCAGAAGTGCTGAGTGGATGATACATCTCAGCCTCCTCTGGAGTTCCCCAGCATCACAAATGCCAGTCTTCAGCCAATTCGATTCACTCCACGATATCAAGAACTGGCTGAAGGCACTGGATACTGCAACGGCTATGGGCCCTGACAATATTCTGGCAATTTTACTGAAGTCTTGTGCTCTAGAAGTGCATCCCTCAGTGGTGGGGAAACTATTGGAAGCAATTCTGAGGGATAGAATTAATCTACACTTGGAGAGGCAGGGATTAATCAGGGACAGCATGGTTTTGTTAAGGGGAGGTCATGTCTGACCAATTTGATTGAATTTTTCGAAAAGGTGACCAGGTGTGTAGATGAGGGCAATGCATTTGATGTAGTCTACTTGGACTTCAGCAAGGCTTTTGATAAGGTCCCACATGGGATACTGATAACGAAGGTAAGAGCCCATGGGATCCAAGGCAATTTGACAAATTGGCTCCAGGATTGGCTTAGTGGCAGGAAGCAGAGGGTGATTGTCGAGGGGTGTTTTTGTGACTGGATGCTTGTGTCCAGTGGGGTTCCACAGAGATCAGTGTTGGGTCCCTTGCTGTTTGTGGTATATATAAACGATTTAGACTTGATTGTAGGAGGGTTGATCAGTAAGTTCGCGGATGAAACGAAAATTGGTGGGGTGGTAAATAGTGAGGTGGATAGCCTTCGATTACAGGAGGATATAGACGGGCTGGTCAGATGGGCTGGTCAGTGGCAAATGGAATTTAATCTGGATAAGTGTGAGGTGATGCACTTGGGCAGGACAAACAAGGCACGGGAATACATGATGAACGGTAGGACCCTGGGAAGTACTGAGGACCAGAGGGACCTTGGTGTGCATGTCTACCGGTCCCTTAAGATAGTGGGACAGGTAGATAAGGCATATGGGATACTTGCCTTTATTAGCGGAGGCATAGAATATAAGAGCAGGGAAGTTATGCTGGAACTGTATAAAACGCTGGTTAGGGCACAGCTAGAGTATTGAGTGCCGTTCTGGAATCTGCATTATAGGAAGGATTTGATTGCACTAGAGAGAGTGCAGAGGAGATTTACCAGGATGTTGCCTGGGCTGGAGAGTTTTAGTTATGAGAAGAGATTAGATACACTGGGGTTATTTTCCCTGGAGCAGAGGAGATTGAGGGGGGACATGATTGAGGTGTATAAAATTATGAGGGGCATAGATAGATAGGTAGACAGAAAGGAACTTTTCCCCTTGGTGGAGGGATCAATAACCAGGGGGCATAGATTTAAGGTAAGGGGCAGGGGGTTTAGAGGGGATGTGAGGAAGAATTATTTCACCCAGAGGGTGGTGGGAATCTGGAACTCACTGCCTGAAAGGATGGTAGAGGCAGAAACCCTCATAACATTTAAGAAGTATTTGGATGTGCACTTGCGATGCCATGGCATACAAGGCTATGGGCCTAGTGCTGGAAAATGGAATTAGAATAGTTAGGTATTTGTTTGACCTGTGCAGACTCGATGGGTCGAAGGGCCTTTTTCTGTGCTTTAGACTTCTAAGACCGAGAACTTACCACACCCCTAGCCAAGCTGTTTCAGTACAGCTACAACAACGGCATCTACTCGGCAATATGGAAAAATGCCAGGGTACGTCCTGTACCAAAAAAAAGGACAAATCCAACCTGGCCAATTACCACCCCATCAATCTACTCTTGATCATCAGTAAAGTGGGGGAAGGGGTCATCAACAGTGCTATCAAATGGCACTTGCTTAGAAATAGCCTGCTTAGTGGTGCTCAGTTTGGGTTCTGCCAGGATCTCCTGACCTCATTACAGCCTTGGTTGAAACATAGACAAAAGAGCTGAACTCCAGAGGTAAGATGCCCTTGCCATCGAGGCAGCATTTGACAGAGTGTGGCATCAAGGAGCCCTATCAAAACTGGAGTAAATGGAAATCAGGGGGAAAACTCTCCACTGGTTGGAGTCATACCTAGCACAAAGGAAGATAGTTGCGGTTGTTGGAGGTCAATCATCTCATTTCCAGGACATCACTATAGGGTAGTGTCCTTGGCCCAACCATCTTCAGTTACTTCATCAATGGCCATCCTTACAACATAAGGTCAGAAGTGAGGATGATCGCTGATGATTGCATAATGTTCAGCACCATTCGCGACTCCTCAGATACCGAAGCAGTCCATGTCCAAATGCAGCAAGACCTGGACAATATCCAGGCTTGGGCTGACAAGTGGCAAGTAACATTCACGCCACAGAAGTGCCAGGCAATGACCATCTCCAACAAGAGAATCTAACCATCGTCCCTTCACATCCAATAGCATTACCATCACAGAATCCCCCACTATCAATATCCTGGTGGAGGGGGGGAGGGGGGTTTACCATTGACCATAAAGTGAACTGGGCTAGCCATATAAATAGTGTCTGTTGCCCTTATCTGTCTAGATTATAGCAGTCATGGGTTTGGAAGGTTCTGACTAAGCTTTGGTAAACTCTTGCAGTGCGTCTTGTAGATGGTACACGCTGTTGCCATGGTATATCGGCGGTAGAGGGAGTGAATATTTGTGGATGTGGTACCAATCAAGTGGGTTGCTTTGTCTCAGATGGTGGCTACAAGAGCAGGTCTGAGGCTCAGAATCCTGTGGTGAGTAACTCAGCTCCTGACTCCCCAAAGCCTGGCCACCATCTACAGCGCACAAGTCAGGAGTGTGATGGAATACTCTCCACTTGCCTGGATGAGTGCAGCTCCCACAACACTCAAGAAGCTTGACACCATCAAAGACAAAGCAACCCACTTGATTAGCACCACATCCACAAACATTCACTCCCTCTACTGCCGATACACCATGGCAGCAGTGTGTACCATCTACAAGGGGCCCTGCAAGAATTCACCAAAGCTTAGGCAGAACCTTCCAAACCCATGACCGCTATGATCTAGACAGACAAGGGCAACAGACACATGGGAATATGACCACCTGGAAGTTCCCCGACAAGCCACACACCATCCTGACTTGGAAATATACCACCGTTCCTTCACTGTTGCTGGGTCAAAATCCTGGAACTCCCTCCGTAACAGTAGTGTGGGTGTACCTACACCACATGGACTGCAGTGGCTCAAGGAGGCAGCTCACCACCACCTTCTCAAGGGCAACTAGGGATGGGAAATAAATGGTGGCCTAGCCAGTGATGCCCTTATCCCTTGAATGAATTAAAAAATGTTGCCTGACCTTGAGTAATTTCAGCATTTTATTTTTGTTCCTTTTTCAAGCATGCTACAACGTGAGGATATAAGACAATCTCCCGAATACATGTGCTTATTTTAATAAATCCTCTCCCCTCCACCATGTGCAAGGAGCTCACGAACATGCCGTTAAGATTGATATAATCTGATCAGCTGCCTCTGCCATGTCCCTCCCTTCCACAAGCCCATCTTTCCTTGAGTTTCCCTATCTCCCTCTCTGAGCTCATCTTGTCTAAGATCCATCTCACATTGCCTCGAGCTTATATCCCACTAAACTGATCTCTCAACTTCCCCATTTGGTCTCATGTTAGCCAGTATTGTAAACGGTTCTCTTCAGGTGTTGCCCCTCTCCTTAAAATTAGATGTCATCGTCCCTCTCCTCATTAACGAAAAGCCCTTGACCCCACTGTCCTTGCAAACCGTCCCATCTCCAATCTCCCTTCTCTCTCAAAAGTCCTTGAACGTTTCGTCACCTCCCACATCAGTTCCCCATGTTTCCCGGAACACCATGTTTGAATCCTTCCAATCAGGTTTGCACCCCTGCAAAATCACAAATGACATTTTATGCGACTGCAACAAATGGAAACTTTCCCTCCTCTTCCTTCTCCATTTATCGCAGCCTTTGACACAGTTGACTACACCATCTTCCTCCAATGCCTCTTCACTGTCACACAGCTGTGTTGGACTGCTCACCTATCTAACTGTAGCCGGAAAACCATTCAAGGGCTTCTCTTCCTGCTCTTGAAATTACCTGGTGTCCTCCACAATGATCTACTTTTGGCCCCATCCTATTTCTCATCTCCATATTTTCCCTCGACAACATCACCCAAAGTTAGTTAGTTTTCACATGTACATTGATGACACCCAATTCTACCTCACCACCACTGTTGCTAAATTATCAGGCTGCTCATCTGACATCCAATATTTGATTAGTAGAAATTTTCTCCAATTAAATATTGGGAAGACTTAAGCCATTGTTTTTGGTCCCCATTCCAATCTCGATTCCTCAGCTACTGACTGCATCCCTCTCATTGGAAAGTGAGATTAAGCCAGTCTGTTCGTAACCCCACATTTGACCCCAAGATGAGCTTCTGACCTTGTATTTGTGCCATCACCAAGACAGCATATACCCTACCTCTAACATTGCCCGACTTTGCCCCATTTCAGTTCATCTGCTGTTGAAACCCTCATTCGTGCCTTCATTACCTCTAGATTCGACTACTGCAACACTCTCCTGGCTGGTCTCCCACATTCTACTCTGCATAAACCTGAGGTAATTCAAAACCCTGCTGCTCTTGTTTTCCTGCAGAAAGTCCTGTTCCTGTATCACCAGTGTTCGTTGACCTACATTGAATCCTGGTCAAGCAAGGTCTTGATTTTAAAATTCTCATCCCTGTTGTCAAATCTGTCCAGAAGCTTGGCCCTCCCTATCTTTGTAATCTCCTCCAGCCCCGTAACCCTCTGAGATATCTGCACCCCTCTAATTCCAGCCTCTTGAGCATCCCCGATTTTAACTGCTCCACCATTGGTGGCTGTGCCTTCAGTTGCCTAAGCCCCAAGCTCTGGAATACCCTGCCTACATTTCTCTGTCTCTCTACCATGCTTTCCTCCTTTGATATAGTCGTTACAATCTACCTCTTTGACCAAGATTTTTCTCCAGTATTTCTTTGTGGCTCTGTCATATTTTAGAACCATAGAAAAGTTACAGCACGGAAGGAGGCCATTCGGCCCATCTTGTCCATGCCTGCCCAAGGACACCAGGTGTCCTTTCTAATCTCACCTTCCTGCACCCAGCCCATAGCCCTGCAGCTTACAGCACTTAAGGTGCAGATCCAGGTACTTTTTAAAGAGTTTAGAGTTTCTGCCTCTACCACCAACTTGGGCAGCGAATTCCAGACACCCACTACCCTCTGCGTAAAAATGTTCTTTATGTCCCCCCTACACCTTCTGCCACTTATCTTGGAATCTATGTCCCCTGGTTCTAGAATTCTCTACCAAGGGAAACAACTTTATCCTGTCTACTCTATCTATTCCCCTCATAATTTTGTACACCTCGATCAAGTCGCCTCGCAGCCTTCTTTGTTCAAAGGAAAATAACCCCAACCTATCCAATCTCTCCTCGTGGCTACACTTTTCTAACCCTGGCAACATTCTTGTAAATTTCCTCTGCACTCTCTCCAGAGCTATTACGTCCTTCCTGTAATGTAGTGACCGGAACTGCAAACAATACTCTAGTTGTGGCCTCACCAGTGTTTTATACAATTCCAACATTATATCCTTACTTTTATATTCTATACCTCTGCCAATGAAGGAGAGCATTCCATATGCCTTCTTTACAACCTTGTCTACTTGAACTGCTGCCTTCAGGGACCTGTGTACATGTACGCCAAGATCTCTCACTTCATCTACCCCTCTTAGTATATTCCCATTTATTGTGTAATCCCTGTAACTGTTTGACCTCCCTAAATGTATGACCTTGCACTTCTTGATGTTAAAATCCATCTGCCACTTTACCGTCCACTCCACCAACCCATCTATATCGTTTTGGAGATTATGGCTATCCTCTACACAATCTACTACTCGGCTGATCTTTGTGTCATCTGCAAATTTCCCAATCGTGCCCACCACGTTCACATCCAAATCGTTAATATATAACACAAACAGCAAGGTCCCAACACCAAGCCCTGTGGAACACCACTTGAGACAACTGTCCATTCGCAAGGGCATCCATCGACCATTACCCTTTGTTTCCTGTCACAAAGCCAACCTTTTATCCAGTTTGCCACGTTACCCTGAATCCCATGGGCTTTTACTTTCCTGACCAATCCGCTATGTGGGGCCTTGTCAAATGCCTTGCTAAAATCCATGTACACAACATCCACTGCACTACCTTCATCAACCCTTCTTGTCACTTCCTCAAAGAATTCAATCAAATTTGTGAGGCAAGACCTTCCTTTAACAAATCCATACTGACCATCCCTGACTAGTCCATGCCTTTCCACGTCAATTAATCCTATCTCTCAGGATTGATTCTACTAATTTGCTCACCACCGATGTAAGACTAACTGGCCTATAATTGTTTGGCATTTCCTTTGATCCTTTTTAAACAATGGAACTACGTTTGCATTTCTCCAGTCCTCTGGTACCTCCCCTGTATTTAGTGAAGATTGGAAAATCATCCTCAGGGCATCTGTTATCTCCTCCCTGACTTCCTTCAGCAGCCTCGGAAACAATCCATCTGTCCCTGGTGACTTATCAACTTTCAAGAATTTCAACCCTTCGAGTGCTTCCTCTCTCTTTATGACTACCCCATCCAATATCTCAGTGTTCCTCCTGGACTACTATATCTACATCCTCCCTTTCCTTTGTAAACACGGAGACAAAATGTTCATTCAAAACCCTTCCCACAGCCTCTGCATCTACACATAAGTTTCCATCTTCATCTCTGATAGGTCCCACTTTTTCCTTAGCTAACCTTTTAGCATTAATGTATTGGTAAAACTTTAGTTTTATAATACTTCTGTGAAGTGCTTTGGGACATTTTATTACATTCACGGCTCTATATAAACATAAGTTGTGGTTGGATTGATGAACAATCCCTCATTATGAGTATTATTGCTTATTTTATTATAGCATTCGCAGCTTCTTTTGGAGAATTTGCAAAGGGATGAAAGTTAGTATACACTTTAGAATTTTCAAAAAACCTCAGTTGTAACAATTTCTGATATGGGGCTCCATTGCTCAGCACATCACAAGGAAAGAAAAGTTTTCAGCGAAAAATAATATTCTTTACAATTTAACATTTTAAAAACATTTATAGCCAAAAATGGTAATAAGTGGCAAGCACATAACTTTCTATTTTTGAAATACAAGTCTAATTTCCAGGCTAATTAAATATCAAGTTTAAGGACATTAGTCAATGCAAGTTTAAATAAACTGGACATATATGTGTTCGAGCTAATACTTCATTCAATAAATATATAAAACCTAAATTGCAATACAGAACAATATCTTATTTGAAAAATTCACAAAAAATACGTTTTGAACCACAATATGATTTCTTGCTTTCTTATGAATCTTAACTCAATAATTAGAAGTTACAGTGCATGAAATTAAGTAACAGTAACAGCACATGCCCCAGTTTCCTATACACAATGCCACTGCTATATCTTTAAATTGGCAACTCAGTTCATATTCCATTTCAAACATAATATATACAATGCACTTTCAACTACTTATGGCCTGATATGATACTAGCAAATATAACTTCAAGTTCAAGCCCATCAGAAAGTGACAAAATCTAGTACGCTGATGATAAACAGATCAATATTTTTCCTAAATGTATTTTTTGTACAATTTGTTCAGACTGTTTTCAAAATCAGTCAAGTAGTAAAATGGAGTTTGAAAAGCACTGTTTGAGGCGTCGTTACATCAGCCACTGCCAGTTCCTGTCCATTTGTAAGGCCCAACTCTGGAAGACAAAAATTTCAATTTAAGGTTCACGCAATAGATTCTTCATAAGAACTGAAACAAGCATTTGCAAATGTCTGCTGGAAAGTGATTAGTGACTCTTACACATTCCCAGTGCTGTTTCTGATTAACTGAAATTATTTTTTTTTATTCATTCATGGCATGTGAGTGTTGTTGGCAAGGCCAGCATTTATTAGCCATCCCTAACTGTCCTCGGAAAGATGGTGTTCAGCCCACCTTGTTGAACTGGCTCAGTCCATGTAGTGGAAGTACATCTAGTGGTAGAAGGGGCACCAAATATGTGGGCTGCTTTGTCTTGGATGGTGTTGAGCTCGAGTTTTGAGGTGAGGCGAGAGTCACTGCCCTTGACATCAAGGCAGCATTGACAGAGTATGGCATCAGGGAACCCTAACAAAACTCGAGTCAATGGGAATCAGGGGAAAACTCTCCGCTGAAAGGTTGGAGTCATACCTAGCACAAAGGAAGTTGGTTGTGGTTGTTGGACGTCAAACATCTCAGCTCCTGGACATCACTGCAGGAGTTCCTTAGGGTAGTGTCCTCAGCCCAACCATCTTTAGCTGCTTCATCAATGACTTTCCTTCTATCATAAGGTCAGAAGTGGGGATGTTTGCTGATGATTGCACAATGTTCAGCACCATTCACCACTCCTCAGATACTGAAACAGTCCATGTCCAAATGCAGCAAGACCTAGACAATATCCAAGCTTGGGCTGAGAAGTGGCAAGCATCATTCACGCAACACAAGGGCCAGGCAATGACCATCTCCAACAAGAGAGAATCTAACCATTGCCGTTCCTTCACTGTCACTGGGTCAAAATCCTGGAACTCCCTTTCTAACAGCACTATGGATGTACCTATACCACATGGACTGCAGCAGTTCAAGGCAGCAGCTCATCCCCACCTTCTCAAGGGCAATTAGGGATGAACAATAAATGCTTGCCTAGCCAGCGACACCCACATCCCATGAATGAATTAAAAAAAGCTTCACTCATTCAGACAAGTAGAGTGTATTCTATCAAGCTGTTAATTTGTGCCTTGTGGTTGGTGGACAGGCTTTGGGGAGTCAGGTGATGAGTTACTGGCCACAGAATTTCCACTCTTTGAATTGTTCTTGTACCCACAGTATTTTCATGGCTGGCCCAATTAGGTTTTTGTCAATGGAAACCACCCCACTCCCAGATGTTGATGGTGGGTGATTCAGTGATAGTAATGCTATTGAATGTCAAGGGGAAATGGTTCAGATTCTCTCTTGTTGGGGATAGTCATTGTCTGACACTTGTATAGTGGAAATGTCACTTGCCCCTCGTCAGTCAAGCCTGAATGTTGTCCAGATCTAGCTGCATGCAGACCAAAACTGTTTCAGTATGAGGAGCTGTGAATGATACTGAACACTTTAGAGGCAGCAAACATCCCCATTTCTGGTCTTATGCTGGAGGGAAGTTCATTGATGAAGCAGCTGAAGATGGTGTCATTAAAGTATAATAATGTTCATAACATTTTTCTGGTTTATTGTGAAGTAGGCTTATGGGGGTAAGTATAGTTTGGTCTGTCTGTAGTCAAGTGGACTACAAGTTTCAACCATCAAAAGAAGGTAGGTGCTTGACATGCCAATGATATAAAGGAGAATGAAAGACTATGTGGAAGGGGAAGGCTATGTAAGAACTAACAGGAGTGTGTGAAATAGCCTTAATGAAGCCTCCAGCATTTGGACATAAAGTCTGCTGTCTTACAAAGCTGGAGTTAGAGAAAAGCCATTTGGAATTCCACTGTCGAGGGTATTATGTTAACTTACTGAGTCTGCTTTAAATCTAAAATCTATTTCGGACCATTGCCTTAAAAGGGTGTGTAACTGGGGGTGAGGTTAATTAGGAATTTTAGGAGTTATTATAGTAGTAATTGTAATCTTATATGTGTGCTTGAAATCTTTTATTTTGTTAATAAGTATTTTAATTTAATTTTTAAAAATTTCTAAAGGTCTTGGTGGACTTATTACTACTGAATTCAGTGCATGCATCTCATAATAAATACAAATTGCAAAACCATTGTGATAGAGCAACCAAGTTTCCCTCGTGGATTTGATCCGCCTGGCACACATCATAACAATGGGTAGGTCGAAGACACTACACTGAGGAACCCCTGCAGCAATGTTATGGGGCTGAGATGATTGGCCATCCAACAACCACCACCATTTTCCCTTGTTTTAAATACTCTCACATGAGATGTGAGTGGTTTTGGCAAGGCGAGCATTTGTTGCTCATTTCTAATTGCCCTTTGTGCTGGGCCTGTCTCCAACCTGTGCAGATTTCTTCCCCTGATTCTCAGAGACTTCAATTTTTCTAGATGTCCTTGATGTCACAATTAGTCAAATAGTGCCTTGATGCCAAGGACAGTCACTCTCGCCTTTGGAATTCAGCTCTTTTGCCCATGGTTGGGCCAAGGCTGTAATGAATTCCTGAGCCAAGCAGGCCTGGTGGAACAAACTGTGCATCGATGAGGTTATTGCCAAATATGTTCCATCGACACCTTCCATCACTTAGCTGACAACTGAGAGTAGATTGATTTATTCTAGTTTTTGTAGGACAACTCTAGCAATTTTCCACATTATGCATTAGATGCCAGCTGTACTTCAACAGCTTGGCCCAGGGCGCAACTAATTCTGGAGCACAAGTCTTTAGGACTACAGTCAGGATATTATCAGGGCCTGCCGAAGGGCCATGAAGGCTCGAAACGTTGGCTGATTTCTTCTCCGCCGATGCTGCCGGACTTGCTGAGTTTTTCCAGGTAATCCTGTTTTTGTTTTTATTATCAGGGCCCAATGGGTTTGCTGTATTCAAGGCCTCCAGTTGTGCTTGACACCACATGGAATGAACCGAATTGGCTGAACACTGACATATGTGGCGCTGCGGACCTCAACAGGAAGCAGCGATGGATCATACACACTACATTTCTGGCTGAAATGGTTGCAAATGCTTTTTCACTAACATACTGGGCTCCCAATTGATGATAGCGATGTTTATGGAGCCTCCTCTTCAGGTTCGATCCTTAATTATTTACCACTATTCACGCCCGAACGTGGCAAGACTGCGGAGCATTGATCTGACCCATTACTTGTGGGATTGCTCAATTCTATCTATTGCATACTGCTTCTTCTGTCTAGCTTGCAAGTAGTCTTGTGTTGTAGCTTCACAAGACTGGCATCTGACTTTTAGGTCTGGCTGGCTGCTCTGGGCATGCTCTCCTACCCCTCTCATTGAATCAGGGTTGCTCTCCTGGCTTGATGGTAATGGTTGAGTGAAGTATGTGTCAGGCCATGAGGTTAGAGATTGTGGTGGAGTACAATTCTGCAGCATAACAATACTGTCATGGACAAATGGATCTGTGACCAAGAGTTAGGTAAGGATGAGGTCAAGTAGGGTTTTCCCTCTTGCTGGTTCGCCACTAGCTGTCGCAGATAAATCCTTCAGGAGTTGGTCAGTAGTGGTGCTACTGAGCCACTCTTAGTGATGGACATTGAAATTTTTCACCCAGAGTGCTCCTGCTGCGCCTCAGTCCTTCTTCCAATTGGAGCTTCAACATGGAAGGGTACTAATTCATCAACTGAGGAAGGGCAGCAAGTGGCAATCCGCAAAAAGGAGGACAAATACAATATGGCCAATTATGGCCCCATGATGATCTACTCAATCATCAGCAAAGCAATGAAAGGGGTCGCCGACAGTGCAAGCTGCACTTACTCAGCAATAACCTGCTCACTGTTGCTCAGTTTAGGTTCTGCCAGGGCCACTCAGCTCCTGACCTCAATACAGTCTTGGTCCAAACATGGACAAAAGAGTTGAATTCCAGAGGTGAGGTGCGAGTGACTGCCCTTGACATCAAAGCAGCTTTGACTAAATGTGGTATCAAAGGGCCCTGACAAAACTGAAGTCAGTTGGAACCAGGGGGGAAACTCTCCACTGGCTTGAGTCATATCTACCTAGCCTGAACCAGCCATATAAATACTGTGGTTACAAGAGGTCAGAGGCTGGGAATTCTGTGGTGAGTAACTCACCTCTTGACTCCCCAAAGCCTGTCCACCATCTACAAGTCAGGAGTGTAATAGAATACTCTCAACTTGCCTGGATAAATGTAGCTCCAATAACACTCAAGAAGCTCAACATCATCCAGGACAAAGCAGCCCACTTGATTGGCACCCAAACCAGCACTTTCAACATTCACTCCCTCTACCACCAATGCAAGTAGCAGCAGTATGTGCCATCTACAGATGCACTGCAGCAAGACTCCTTTGACACCACTTTCCAAATTTGTGACCTGTACAACGAAGAAAGACAAGGTCAACTTATGCATGGGAACATCACCACCTGCAAGTTTCTCTCTAAGCCACACACCATCCTGACTTGGAACTATATCACTTTTCCTTCACTGTTGCTGGGTCAATATCCTGGAACTCCCTTCCTACCAGCACTATAGGTGTACCTACATGGACTAGAGCAGTTGAAGACAACAGCTCACCATCACCTTCTCAAGGAATGGGCAATAAATGATGGCCTAGCCAGCAACACCCACATCCCATGAACAAATAAATACATTTTAAAAATCAGATTTCTGTGCCCACGTTTGACATGATGTCACAAGGCTTCAAAGGGTTTAGAGTCAATGTTGAGGACTATCAGGGCTCCTGCTTCCTGAGTGCATACCACTGTGCTACCATCTCTGATGAGTCTGTCCTACTGGTAGGATAGGGCATACCCAGGGATGATGATGGAGGAGTCTGGGACATTAGCTGTGAGGTGTGATTCGGTGAGTATGACTAAGTCAGGCAGTTGCTTGTCTAGTTTGTGGGACAGCTCTCCCAATTTTGCCACAAGTCCTGAGATATTCATGAGGAGAATTTTAAAGGGGCGACCAGGCAGGTCTTTGTCATTTTCGTTGCCTAGGTCAAGAAAGGCAGTCTGTCCGGTTTTATTCTTAGTCAACTTTTCTACAGCAGATCGATACAATTGAGTGGCTTGTTAGGCTATTTCAGAGAGCAATTAAGAGTCAATCACATTGCTGTGAGTCTGGAGTCACATGTAGGTCAGACAAGGTAAGGGTAGAAGGCTTCCATTCCCTGAGGGAATTAAGGAAACAGATGGGGTGTGTAGTACAAAGACCGCTAATACTCGACTGATGGTTCGTGAGAACATGAGTTTATTATTTAATATTTAATAAAAAGCAGTTTAAGTGCCTGTAAAGATCACTCCAATTGCTTAAGAAATTTCAATTCATTCACATACTATAGTAAATCACAGCCTTTTATTAGGACTAGGGAGGGAGGAAATTAGTCAGAATTCCCAAACTGTAGCACTAACCCATGATCTCTTCTGGAATTGATACGGCATTGATGGGGTCATTATCTACCTTAACAGTTGAGCACCTTGTCAACACTCCGTCAAATCACACATGCAGAATGGGCAAGTTACCAGGAGGTTGCTTAGAGACTGCAATATTGGGGCAGTCAACAGTGGAATTGCTAAAATAGCACTAGGAATGGCTCAGGACCAACACTTTACATAGAACAGAGCTGAGATCAGTTGGAAGAGAAAAGGGTTTTAGTGCATTAGGTTGTATTAATAAAATTATCTAATACAAAACACAACACACTATTTTGTCTTTCTACAAGACCATGACTAGATCACAGTTAAAATAATATGTCAGTTTTTGTTCCCAAAAAGGTGGGTGATGCACATGTTTGGAAAAGTTTCAAAGGGCCACAAGAATGATTCCTAGCTTAAACAAACTTAATTATTCAGGGCAACAAAATAAAAGTGGGGTCTATTCATTTTAAGGGATGCATAACATTATGGCTAGTGAAGGCATGTCCCATTCATAATGTCAAACACGGACTACGTCCATCTGGAAGCTTCCGGAACTGTCTTTTATTCTTTATAAATGGACATTAACAAGGTGGCTAAGATGACTGCCAAGGGTCAGATGACTTTTGCAAATTCAACTACCTTAAGCTTCCGGAAAGTTCCTAATTGAATCACCCTGGGTGGGAGTCTCCCCCTTGAATGAACATACTCAGACAGAAGTCCCCTGTGGATTCACACCTGGCATTGCTCATGGTTTACTCCAAACTGAAAATCAATGGACTTCCAGGCTTCATGGTCCAGGCTTGCAATTTAACAAAAGAGAATTGCAGAAAACCAGTTAACCACAAGGAGGTGTGAATGGCCATCATCTATCTCCACTGTATAGCAATGGATTTTGGCTTTAAACCATTCTGGGTGGACAATAATAATTGACCATGTGACCAAAACTGGCCTCCAATACCAAAAATCATTTCTTATCCCAAGAATGATAGAGAAACAGGCAGTCGGCAAGGAATGCCACTGCAGAATACCAGCTGTAGACCAAAGGAGTAAACCAAAGCCTTTTTAAACTTGGAGGCTGCTATATCTTAAAAGCCTTCCAGCCTGATTCCACATCTAAGTCCACCTGTAAAGAAACCTAACCACCTGATAAGAAAATCTACAAGTGACTAACTGTGCAGCCTACTGACCATCCATCTCAAGGGAATCCTGCAATAATCCTGATATTCAACTCTGGCTAATGAAACCACCTGGACTACTGTTTCGGAGTAAAACACCTCTTTACCAGGCCCACAATGATTGCTTTCCCTACAATATGCCAAACATGTAAACAAAAGTTCACAGTTCACAACTTATAAGGTGCATTATTCTCTTTAACTACCTTTCTTGTGTGCATGAGTGACGTAATGTTTAGACATTCAGGGTGGATATGTGAAAAATTAATCTGTATTTAAACCCATAAAAGCACTGACCACATACAAGGGGACACAGACAAACACACACACACAGACATACAAAGGTGTCTGTTTAAGTGTGCAAAAGCACACTGATTAGAAGCAGTAAGGGAAAGGGCACAAGGGTTTCCGTTCTCTCCCGACCCTGTCTGTAATAGTAAAGGTCAGAATGATTAGATAGGAGTTATAAAGAATCTTTGGATGATGACAGCACAGAAGGAGGCCTTCATGACTGAGCCATCTCTCTGCAAAAGCATTATACCTAGTGCCACTCCCTTGCCTTTTCCCTGTAGCCCTCCAAATTTTTCCTCTTCAGATAATGATCTAACTCTCTTTTGAAAGCCACGATTGAATCAGCCTTCACCACTCTTTCAGCCAGTGCATTATAGATTCTAATCATTCTCTACGTAGAAAAGCTTTTGGAAGGGCTAGATTTATTCCTATAGTTAGACCGGGGAAGACTATGGATCATATGAAAAGTTACACAATGGTAGAGCTAAGTTAGATGTTACACAACTCCTTTTCCAGAGGATAGCAGACCTATTGTACAGGTCATCAGTGCGTGCGATGAATGTTGACTCTCTGCATACCTTCTAAGGGGAGCTGGGCCAGTCCTTGACTGGAAGCACATCATATTTTATAAAAGACAGATGAAAACCAGGTAGAACAAGCATGGTCAACAGTGGCCTCTTGGATTAGTTTCACACTGTAGAGGTTCAGAGAGGAATTTATCAATTTCCCCCCCCCCTAATTGCACATGATTTTATAAGCTGCTTTTTTGCCTCCCCCAGGATATTACATGACCGCTGGAGGATTGGTGGTATTATAATCATGATGCTTCAAGCAGTATGAGGCACAATGAAACAGCTTAAAAATCAAAACCCCTCCCCAGATAGAAGCAGTTTATTTAATAGGAAAACGTGGATGCAAAAATTCTTCGGCAAAATGAGAAACACAGCTTTGTTATTTTATCTCCTATTCTCTAGCTCTCAACACCCTCCGCATTAGTACTCTGTGAATACATTACTGAGATATTCAGCAATACATCAGCTTTTAAAGAGGCTTTTACATACTTATTTGCTTCTAGATGTTTACTTTTCAGGAAGCCAGAAGATTAGTAATAGGAAGCATCAAGAAATGCTGAGATCTCAAGATTGATGGTTGCAACACTTGTGCTTAACTATTTAAAAAGATAGCTTATCAAATGGTAAACACAGCAACATGTTAAACATGGGAGAAGTTCATGAAATTCTGAGAACTCTAGCATCTTATACTTACCCTTCAGGGTTTTTGAAAGATTTGGTCTGGTCCTTTCTTCAATTGATGCTACAGTCTGTAAAGTAAGATGTGACATTAGCTTTCAATGCAGTAACCAAATTAACTTTCTTGCTGCTTAGACAAAGATGAATAAAATTATTACAGAATTAAAACTCTTACTTGTAAATAGAGTGTTTTATTTTTTCCATCCAAAGTTGCAGTGATAGCTGGGGACTTCATTTGTCTGTGTAGGACATGGACAACAATTACTGTATTCATCAACATGGTCACTTGCCCTCTCTTCATTAAGATCTTTTGTAATTTCTTACTCACAAAATATTCATTTTCTGCAGCCAACTTTTTATTCCTTTGCAAGATAAATTTAACAGAGAAACAATATTGATTGCCCAATTAATGAAGGCCCTTTTCTGGATAAACATTGCTTCACTTCTTTGGAGGAAAATAATTGGGGGCTTCCACTTTGCTATGCTAACTTAACTATTGCAATGTTCTTCCGAACGTCTTGGCAATTAACACTAAAGCACATTCTGTACAACTCTTATCCTCTGATTATCTAGAACAGTTTAGAAAAAACTTCCAGTCAAGAAATCCCCATCAATATTAAAGGGATTATTAAAATATTTCCCACTTTTTTTCAGGCCCCCACTATACACATGAACTGAAACATCGGATAGGCAAACTTTTTCCCCAGTATTTCTTCTTTCAGATATCTGCCTTGTTCCTTCCTTTGCTTTGTCACCAGACAGAGATCAAAAATACAAGTGGGCAAAATCAGCATACACCTTAATCGTAGATAACAATATGATCACAAAGTAGCTACTAGGGAGATATACTAAAACATATAAGGGACCTGCATGGGTAAGAAGCAAATGCTTGAAGGGAACTTACAGTGAAGCGCTTTGAGTCAAGTAATCTAGGAGCTCTTGAAGTTTTGCAGACGGTGAAAACTGTAGATCTTGAGGTACCTGGCTGCAGGCTGGACAGTTTTCCTTTAAAAACCACAGAAAAATCAATGGAAAGTTTAGAATTTTCCAGTTACCAGTTTTAGGTCTTCTGATAGTTGAGAGTTAAAAACAAGCATTCCAACAGGCAAATTAATGTTAAAATTAGTAAATGTATATGAAGAGGCTTAACAAGATCATTAAGTTCCTTTTATACAAATGGGAAGATTTTCTCACACGATGCAGCAATTCATTGCAGAAATATCACAGATTTGGTGGAATCAAGTTACTGTTGCTTCTAATAATGAAAAAATGACAAGGGATTGGCAGCTGCTGAAAGTCTCCAACAATAAAAAATTAAGTTCTGCACTAGAACTTTTCACCATACAAGCATCTTGTTTTGTCCTCTTCTAGAGCTTTATCCAATCTCCATTTCTGACAAACATGTTTCTCAACTTGATTACTTAAGCATTCCATCTTGTTTTCTATTTGGAGTTGGATATTCCACAACTGAAGTAGTGCCACATCTTAATTGTTTTTAATAGTTCTTCAAGATTTAAGACTCAAAAGGAGTTATTCCATGGCTATGGTCACATTTCAAAAGGTAAAAGGTTTACTTTTTCAGGCTTCAGCACTGCTTTCTGCATTTTTTTAAATGAGTTATGAGTTCCCAACTACCTCTCCTCGCTACACACTTTTCCTGTACTGCCTTGTTGAGCATAAACCAAGCTCTCCTTCACCTTTTTGCTATTATTACGGGGTAATAATAGGTAGTTTTGGCAAATGCATGGGTTGGGACACAGATGTTGCAATGCACCCTGATCCAACACAAATTTACATTGGTACGCACTTAGTTCCAATGGCAGTGCAATTCCAGATACTCTCACATCCTATGCAGTGGTGACACTGAAATCAGACTTTTAAAAAAATGCAGGAAGAAAATGGTGAGTTGCACATCATGCCCATCAATAGATAAACATTTGTTGATCACTTTATAAATTGGCAGGTACTCACCTTACGTTCTGCTTCAAATGTGTAGGTGTAAAGGCTGTCTACATCATTGAACACCAAGTAGTTATTCAGGGGAATATATGCACTGAAAAAGTAACACTGTGCAATTTAAACTTTCATTGAAAACAGACAAGATTATGAATATCACAACTAAGTAATTGTTTAAAAATAAAAATTTACCTTGAAGCAATTTTGAATACTTCAGTTGCACATACAGCTGGGGAAAGAAAAGCTTCATTATTTGAAAATTACTCTTTAATGTATTACCAAGAATGTTAATGTTTTCAATTAATAAGTATTAAACAATGTAAACAAAATTACAGTGCTAAAGTGTCTCCTTAACTTTTAGGTTTCGCAATTTTATGATTAAGAATGGACTTAACAGCATTCTGGGCACAAATTTATTTCAATCTAGTATATATATTGCAGTGCTAAACTACATAATAGTAGTACTTAATAATTTATCAGTATTGCTCTCCATGTATCCCATACATCCAATTGGTTCATTGTGCATATAATTTCTAGGTTCTACTTCAAAATGTTACAAGATAAAAGAGCTGCGCTGCCATCTGTTGTTGCCTTCTGGCATTGCAATAATTCAGATATTCCAGAAGTTTACTCACTTTAGAAAATATTCATTGTCATTTAGGGATGAACACAAAATTCATGTCTCACAGCAGGGAATCTTACACAATCCTTAAAGAATGCTGAAGTGCAGGTGAATCTTTTACAAGGGATATATTATGCACCCAATTGCACCATGATTAATTAGTTACTTTTGAGACTTGGAATACTGAATTCAGCAATGACCACTACCACTGACCACTCTGACTAAAATTCTATAGCTAATTTTACTTTTAAGGTAGCATGCAATTTGGAGCAAATTTTACAAATAAAATACTGCATTTGTACTAAAATGGGTTATACAATAACTGTTACTTAATATTCCTTCTAAGTAGGACCTTGTGTGGTATATAATCTAAGCTACAATCTTATTACAAATCTTATTACAAATATTTTAATTTCAAATCTTGAAAACAGTTATATTGAAACTATTCTAAATGTGGAGAGTGCAGTACGATAACAATGCTTTATGACAGCTTGTCTGAAGGGGCTTGTTTTTCCATGTTGGGTATCTTACCAACACAAAGTTGGAGCAGGGGGGACTGGATTACAGTGCAGTTGCTTGTCACATTGCCTTTTCATTCCTAGGACCTAGGTGTGAAACCAGCCCAGATTGATGGGAAGATGACCTAGTTCTGGCCAGCTGTAGTAATTCCGTATGAAATATGTTTCTGCAAATTGGTGATCAAATCAATTGCTAACAGGAAAGTATATAAGAACATAAGAAATAGGAACAGCAGACCATTCAGCCCCTTGAGCCTGCTCTGCCATTCAATAAGATCATGGCCAATCGTCTTGTGTTTCAATTTCCACATTCACATCTAACCTCGATAACCTTTGATTCCCTTGCCTAGCAAGAATTTATCTAACTCTGCCTTAAAACATATTCAATGACCCCACTTCCACCACCTTCTGAGGCAGAGTTCCAAAGTCGCACAGCCCTCAGAAAAAAATTCTCCTCAACTCTGCCTTAAAAGGGTGTCCCCTAATTTTAAAACAGTGCCCCCTAGTTCTGGACTCATCCACAAGAGGAAACATCCTCTTGACGTCCACCTTGTCAAGGCTGTTCAGGATCTTGTATACTTCAATCAAATCACCCCTCACTCTTCTAAACTCCAGTGGAAACAAGACCAGTCTGTCCAACCTTTCCTCATGAGACAACCCACTCATCCCATTCGTCAATCTAGTAAACCTCCTTTGAACCACCTCCGATGCATTTCCATCCTTCCTTAAATAAGACCAAAAATGCACACAGTATTTGAGGTACGGTCTCACCAATGCCCAGTATAACTGAAGCATAACATCCTTACTTTTATGTTCAATCCCTCTCGTAATAAAGGAAAGCATTCCATTAGCCTTCTTGATTACTATGCTGTACCTGCATACTAGCTTTTTGTGACTCATGTACTACAACACCTAGATCCCTCTGCACCTCGTAATTATGCAGTCATTCTCTGTTTAAGTAATACTCTGCTTTTTTGTTCTTCCTGCCAAAGTGAACGACTTCACATTTTCCTACATTAAACTGCATTTGCCAGATCTTTACCTATCTATATCCATCTGCAACCTCATGCCTTCTTCACAACATAATTTCCTACCTATCTTTGTCATCTGCAAATTTAGCTCACTCCCTTCATCTAAGTCATTGATATAAATCGTAAAAAGTTAAGGCCTGTGGGACTCCGCTCATCATATCCTGCCAATCCTAAAAAGACTCATTTATGTACACTCTGCTTTCTGCCAGCAAGCCAATCTTCTATCCATGCTAATATGTTACCCACTACACCATGTGCTTTTATTTTCCATAATAATCTTTAATGTGACACCTTGTCAAAAGTGATCAGTTCCAACAAGAATGCATTATGCAAACAACAGACCATGAAATAAAGCTAAACAGAGAAAAATATTTCTATTTCCCATCTCTATTAGCTACCTTGTGTCAGAAGGTTTTGCATTTGTTTGTCAGAAATCCAACAGTTGTAAAAATTATTATTGCTTAAAAAAGTTGTGGTTAGATTACTGCTAGTTTACTCAGAAGTAATGCTCTGGACTGTAAGTCACCCCTGTGGCTTGCTGATCTACATTAAATTGGCTTACAGTCAAGCAACACCTTGATTTAAAAATTCTTATGCTTGATTTCAAATCCCTCCGTGGCCTTACCCTTCCCCATCTCCTTCAGCCACAAAACCCTCCGAGACATCTGCACCCCTCTAATTCTGGCCTTTTGTGCATTCTCGATTATAAATTGCTCCATCATTGGTGTCCATGATTTTAGTTGCCTAGGCCCCAGCTCTGGAATTCCCTTGCTACACCCCTCTACCTACTTTCCTCCTTTAAGACACTCGTTAAAACTGACCTCTTTGACCAAGCTTTTGGTCATCTGACCTAATAGCTCATCATGTGGCTCGGTGTCATACCTAATTTTATAATGCTCCTGTGAAGTGCCTTAATTACGTTAAAAGTGCTATATAAATTGTTGTTGTTGCTGCTGTAAGTAAACCTCAATGCAAGTAAAACAAGTGCCCATTCATTCACTCTGAATTCCGGAAAGAATTAGAATCACAGAATCATAGTCTCCTTCTGTGCTGTAACCATTCTATTTGGCCTGTCATGCCCATGCTGGCTCTCTGCAAGGGCAACTCAGCTAGTCCCACTCTTCCACCCTTTCCCGGTCATCTTGCAAATTTTCTCTCTTCAGATGCTTATCCAATTCCCTTTTGAAAACCAAGATTGAATCTGCCTCCACCATACACTCAGGTAGTGCATTCTAGATCCTAACCACTAGCTGCGTTAAAAAAAGTTTTTTCTCATGTCACCATTGGCTCTTTTGCCATTCATAAATTGTTGGCCTTTGGTTCTTGATCCTTTCACCAATGGGAACCATGGAATTCAAAGGATAAACCATTCTGATAGTTACAAAGCACAGAATCCTCAAATGTTTCTATGTCCCTTCAAAACAATTTTCTACTCTTTAATAGCAGTAAAATTAAATAGGGTAACTGGTTCTGATACTGTATTTTGTCTGCTTTCCATAGATTTTATAATTTTAAACATTAAATCCACAAAATTAAGACTTTATGGCATTCAAAAAACAACTCAAAAATGTTACTTAACCACTATCTTTACCTGCAATTACTGCGTTGGTAGATGCTACTGCAGGGATAATTCTCTTGATAACCCCTGGAACATATGGTAAAAGGTCCCATCAACATGTATTTAGATTTACAGTAGTACAAATGTACAAAAATTCTTATTTTATAGGACTTACCTTGTGTCAGTCTATATGAGATACCAGTTATGTTGAACTGAGCAGCTCTTTCAAGTGATTTCTGAAAAACCCATTGTATATGCTCTGGATCATCACCATCCAACGCAACGCCCTCTGTAGGAAAAACAAGGCACTTCATTTTGGTTGCAAAACACGCTGTATACATTCTGGTACTGGCAATAAGGGAATCGCAAAGTAAGCCACAAGACTGTTTAACATATTTCTTCATTTTTTTTTTGTTCAGCAGAGTAAATCAATGCTGGGAACAGGAACACTTCCACTTCAAGTGCACTTTCAGCATCAAGTACTCAAATATAGCACTGGGTACTTGCAGAATAAAGCTCCCGTCAAAACAGGCCAAAAATGTGCCAAAACTCCACCTTCAAAAGATAACCACATCAGCACCTGTGTGAGCTCTTCAGTTTCCAATACCAGTTGACTTCACTCAGGGGTGAGGTTTCCGATTTAGTTGCAATTTTTGAATTATGGGACGTTATTGCCTCAGGTATACACTCACTGGGAACTGGATGAGACCGATTAAACTGATTCAACTTTGCAACCTTATTGCAAGTGCAGTTCTACAGAGTACTGCTTCTGCAGAGTACTAAACTTGGGAAATGTGGAAAATGAGGGAATTTTAAAGGTACAGCGAGAGAAGAGGTGCTGTTCTACTATTTAAAAAAATACAAGGAGCAGTCCAAGAGAGCGAATGGAAGACAGCAAGGCCTGATAGCTAAGGCAGTAATTAAAATTAATGGTTTAAGCAAGGTGCTAATTACATTTCATAAGATGGATAGTTTTTTTTCAATCATGGAAGGGCAACTGAGTGGTATTGCCTGCAATTCCTGTGCCACATGGGAGCTTCAGGACACTGTCTTAAGGGACCACATGTGTGGGAAGCTTCTACAGCTGCTTCATTTCAAGCTCAAGGTTTCTGAGCTTGAAGGGCAGTTGGAGTCACTGAAGAGAGTTTGCTGGATAGCACATTTTAGGAAGTGGCCACCCCACAGGCAGAGTGCGTTCAGGTTAACGGATGGATAGCTATCCAGAAGAGGAGGAAGGGGGTGTTCTTGTCACTATCAAACTGGTACATAGTATTAGAGACTATTGGGAGTGACGATGTCTTGAAGGTATGCAGTCCAGACCGTGGCACCAATGGGCAAGGGAGCTTGCAGGGGACAAAACAAAAAGCATACAAATGCAGTCATTATAGGAGATTCCATAGTTAGGGAGACAGACCGATGTTTCTGCAACTGTCATTTGTTGTTTCCATGGTGCCAGGTTGAAGGACAGCACGGCGTGCAGAATATTCTGCAGGGGACTGCAAGTGAGCCAAAGGTTGTGGTACACAATGACATGAAGGCAGGTTTTTGAGCTCCTACAGTCAGTCATGCCAAAGCGAAAGGCCAGTTATCACATAACACCACCTGCATATACAGCACTGAGGCTCTACCAGCCCCCGGTGTTGCGAAGGATGGGTCTGGCACATTGCCACAGAACGCTCAAAATATTTGGACCGTGCCTTACCGTCTATCCCTTGTGGAAAATTTTGTGCAGAAAAACACCGCTGACCACAAGTCCATCAGGCAGTGGACTGCATGTAATGTCCTCAAGGCCCTGTGGGTAAAGGGCATGGTGGATCCTGTTGGATGGTTCCCTGAGCAGACTGTCAAAAGTCATTTGGCAGAATGCCTCTTAGGCAGAACTTTCAAACAAGCACCAAGATCTTGCTTGGCTGGTGGCGGGAAGGGCACTCCCTGTCAGATCGTTCATGCATGCCCAAAGGCTTTATAACACTGCACGCTGCCCTTGAATCAGCTGTGGGGGTGGGGGGGCGGAGGAGAAGGATGGGGAAGAGACAGTCACACACCTCCTTCTGGAATGTACCTTTGCGAGGCAGATCTGGAGAGGGGTGCAGAGATTTTTGTCAAGGTTGATCCCAAGCAGCTCTGTAACGCAGGCCTCTGTGCTCTACGGACTGTTCCCAGGGACGCACACGGAGATGAACATCAACTGCTGCTGGAGGATCATCAACTCGATGAAAGAGACACTTTGGTCTGCCCGAAAATTATTGGGCTTCCACTGCAAAGTGTTGCAGACTCGCACATTCCAAGGTTCACGAATACAGGCTGAGGGATGCACTAAAGCTTGGGGTAGCCACTGCAAAAGCGCAATGGGGAAAGTCATAGTTCACCGAGGGTCTGGTAACCATGTAGAAGCCCTTGGACTGTAAGCTTGTCCTTGAAGGTATATAGTTAATGCAATTGTATTGAGGCACCTCAAAGTGCAACGTCTTATATGGGAATAGTTGAAAGTTTTATTGCACTTTGTGATGACAATTGAAATGTTGTCATGTTCTTTTAGATATTTTATGAATAAAGTCTATTTTCGCCAAAAAAAAACCTCGATGGAGCAAGGGGCATCCTGGTGTGTCTCTGGGACAGCTGGCTGTATTAGCAGGTGGGAGTGCAGATGCCTGTGAAACCTAGTTTTTAAAAATTCATTCATGGGATGTAAATGTCGCTGGCTAGGCCAGCATTTATTGCCCATACCCCAAATGCCCTTAAGAAGTTGATGGTGAGCTGTCTTCTTGAACTGCTGCAGCCCATGTGGTACACCCACAGTGCTGTTAGGGAGGAAGTTCCAGGATTTTGACCCAGCTACAGTGAAGGAATGGCGATATAGTTCCAAGTCAGGATGGTGAGTGGCTTAGTGAGAGAACGGTGGGGGGTCAGGGAAGCAAGTGGGAATGGAGGGGGCAGAGCTACCAAAGGCAGGGGCAGGCTACTGCGAAGCTCAGCAGGACTACAAATTTGTGCTGATCATTTATGGTAAGATGCAGGATTAGAGCTCCATCAGGGTGTGGGAGAAGAATTGGATAGCTTCAGCTAGAGTAACAATTTACATTTACAATTTACTTCTTTACATAAATATAACTATTTGCCAAGGCCACAGAGGGGATGCTCAGCATTAACACTCAGCTGCCAGAGTCTGCAGCAGCATGCATATTCAATATATTAGGCAAATGTTTCAATAGTGAAGGTCACCACAGCTACTAAAGTTAAACATTGACACTTTTATAATGGAGTTTGTACATAAACCGAGCTGACAGAAGACTTTTTAATGTATTTTGAAATGCAACCTTGTAATCCACCTAGAAATTATATTTAGAATTTTTGATTTTCACAACAAAAAAAGGTTTAACTGCAAATTTTTGCATTGTCCCCCGTTACACAAACCAGTGGTATTCAATACACTATAAGCTGCTTAAAGATGACAAGGGTTGAAATACAAGAATGTATACATTCTATAGTGACCAGCAGTGGATGAAATTATCTTACATGTTTGGATTGATCCAAGATGACGAAATCCTGTACAGGTCTGAGCTGTTGCATAAGGGAAGAGAAGCAAATCTGCTAGATCTCAGGTGACAAGTGGCACCATGCTGCGCAGGAGCGCAGTGATGCAACATCTTGACTTTAATCAAGCAGGAGTTGGAATGATTCTTACCCAACAACTCTGCAAAATTAAACACTCATCTCAAGTCAAGGCAACAAAATAATGATGTTGATGCATTTCTCTGCTTAGAACTACTTATTACTGTCAAACTTGGGAGAAAAATATTCAAAGATCTCAGGGTTGAAGTTCATTCTGGAGGGAGATAGTAGCGAGTGTGTACAGTGGGGATATTGAAGGGTAACCACGCAGAAGTACAGGGATGCATCCATCTAGGACATCTGCTGCTGACCAAGATAAAAGCTCATGAGGTCTGAGGGCAGTCCCATGTTTTTACATGGCAATAGCAGGTGACAGCACTACTGGATGAATTTAAAACACCTGGATGGAGTGATCAAACGGGTGGAGGGGGAGGAAAGGTGCAGCCCTTCTCAGGAACATCTGGTAGCTGTTCCCATCCCACCCCAAATCCTCTTCACGGTCAGGGTCAATCACACCTCCCCTTCCCCACACCCAAGAGGCAAAAAGTGTATTGAAGAAACCTACTGTATTTTATGGCTGAAGATTACTATCAATACTCATTGTGGATCAAGATTACATATAGTCTAATTTGGCATCAAACTAACAAACTCACAGCAAATGCCTTTGATACTGCAAGTTTGTAGTGCCTTGATGCAACCATGGTTGAAGGCCACTACTCATATTTCTAGTTCTACCGAACAGAGGCTTACATTGGACAAGGAGTGTCCTGGATGAAAGACAAACTGCTTTGGTAACTGCTGATAATCTTCATAATCTTGAACACTAGTGATGGAAAAGTGAAATGGACAACATTTAAGTGTGAACTTTTCTTAATTAGCAGAGTATTTTTGGTCTTTCATGAATCCATCTTAAATTAAGTTTAAGAGTTGAATAAGAGGGTTGCACTTTCAGGCAGACTTGGATTTCATAGACACAAATTAATCAGTGCAAGTGTTCCAAGTAACACTGTTTAAAGGCTTCGATTTTTTTCCTAAAAACTTATCAAAGCAAATTTCAGAATACTAGATTTAGTTAACATTACCTCCAAATGGGCTTTCTTTGGGCCACTGTAAAATTCTGACATATTCAATACAATGTTCTGGAAGCCTGGGCATGGAAGCAATGGTACACATGGGAAAGTTGATCTGAAAAACAAAATTATTTACAAATTTGTTTAAAAATTGCTGGTTAAAATTCTGGATTCATGCTGGCTGACAAGCATATGTGAGGTAACTAAGATAGTGGACCCATTTAAAATTTTCCAAATGTGTAGAACAGAAGCAGAAACAGATACAATTGCCCTAAAGATGGGCTCCGGCTTTTAAAACACATCGTTGAGGGAAAAGATAAGAAGTGGGTTGACAACGCTGCTGTCGCCTGCTATTGCTACGAAGCCAAGAAGGGGTTAACACCAAAACCACACTGCCCGCACCCCCAATCCGACCCCCACGACTAAAAGCAGAGTAACACTGATAGGTCCAAGAATCAGGCTTCTGTGGACTTGACTGAAATAATGTATACTGATCCAAGAGATGTTACCATAGTAAAATATGTAGCTTTTTTAAAAAACTGGTGATAAAATAGGTAAAGTAACATGGATAGGACTTCATTAAAGTTGACAGGGGAAGAGAATAAATAGTCAAAAAGAAAAAAAATTAAGTTGAAGAGCAAAATTGGGAGACATAAGTAACAAATCAGAGCCATAAGTTATCTTGAAGTATTGAATCAGAGGTATGGAATGGGAGCAGTGGTTTGGAATAGGAGGCAACTAAGTATATCTATATTGTTTATAACTTCGCCCTCTAACTTATCAGGTCCCAAATACTGAATCAGTAACACTTCTGTAAACCTAAAGTTACCTGAGGAGGGTATAGTTCCAGTGTACACTCTATACATGCTGTCATTCCCGGCAATATAACACGTGCATTACCCTTAAACCCTTCAGTCCCACCGTCAATCAATGGTATAATGGAGCTTGGGTCCAGTGTTCCATCTTCAAAGTTCAGCAGGGATACCTATGGGCAACAAATATGTTTTTTTTTAAATAACCGTTTTCAATTATATAAACATAAAAAGGATAATCAATGAGGAACTGTGGGATACTGAATTAACTCCACAAAGGCCGAAGGACCAAAGCTAATTCATGAGCAGTAAATTAAGGTTTCTCTCACACTCGTGGGACAAATGCTTACTAGTCAATGCCTTAGAAGAGAAGTCTGGGAAAGGTGATGTGGCTTGAGATAACAACTAAGTCTGCATTTATCTGTTACACACAAAAGGGGGTTATAGTCATTTTTCTTTACATATTTAATATAGCTTGTTGAAGCATTTTGTGTGTTGCAAATTGTGTATCACTGTGATCTCAGTTTGTTTATATTTTTGTGCTACCTTATGGTGATTTTAAGTCCCTAGATTCAGTGTTGGAAACACACTGCACTCCACTTCCATATGTAGAGTTTCCCACTATGACTACTATAAGTGTAGAGGTAGTTGATACTCGCTAGCTGACGCGTTGTCTCTATGTAGCTGGTCTCACTTGGTATGTTTTTCTTCCTGCTTTAAACCACTGGCCAAAATAGTTTGCAGGATATACATAGCAACAGCACTTTAATTATCTGTTAATTATTACTCTAACTTACAAGGGCAACAGACAGTCAATTACCAGCGTACAAATATCTGGAGTACAGTGCCCTTGGTTATCTGTTTGGGGTGAATAAAGGGAAACAGAATAAAACTAGTTTCATTAACAGATGCTGACAAGATGCTGTTCTGATAAGGGTCATTGTCATGAAAGGTTAATTCTGTTTCTCTCTCCAAAAACACTGCCTGGTCTGCTGAGGGATCCCAGCATTTTCTGTTTTAACTTCAGCTGGTAAATGGGTGCCCATTCTATAATGCCCGAGCTTTGTTCTTACGGTTACGTTATCTGAACTCTGCTAAAATGCTGCAATTTAATTGTTCTTAATTATTATTCTCCATTGAATATATCTATTAATATTCATACCAACATTCCATTGATCCATCGTCGGGCAATGATAGAATCTAATCCACTAATAACGATGTGAAATTCTGAAACAAAAAAAAAGTACGTTTCAAAGTGAGTTGGAGTTGATCCAATTTCCCTCCTTTATTAGCCACTGACTTCCAAATTCAAGCTTCATATTAAAATTTGCTCTTCCATAATCACATTATCAAGTCTCAAAATTTTTCAAAATATTTTACTTGTGGTAATTCTGGAGTCCAATGGTTAAATATAGATAAACATGACACTCATTTAGCACATTCCAAAACTCCACAGAGATGAATAATCAATTATTTTGCAAATGTTTGTTTGGAAAGGAAAGTTGGCCAGGATCAAAGAAAACTTGCTGCCCTTATTAGTGTAATTGTTAATTTAAACTGAACCACTCAGTTTAACATCCCATTTTGAAGATTGTCCTTTCAA
Organism: Cetorhinus maximus; assembly: GCF_964194155.1. NCBI lineage: Eukaryota > Metazoa > Chordata > Chondrichthyes > Lamniformes > Cetorhinidae > Cetorhinus > Cetorhinus maximus. The sequence goes on from NW_027597456.1 coordinate 63,238, forward strand.
AAATGCAGCAAATTCTCAGTACTGCTAGCCTAGGTAAAAATTGAGACCCTAATTTGTTTTATTTCCTTCCCTTCAGACCACTCAACTTCTCAATACAAAGCATCCTTCACCAGCAGATTACTGAGGTACACTGTTCCCAACCTTTTGCCCTAGTGACATCTTTGAGGTAACAAGTAGCTGGATTTATCCTAAAATTTTCTCTCCCACTTAAATATCTAGCCTATGCTTTACAGCACCTAACAGAATTGCCATGTCAGGATCCACTGGCTTTCCAAAGAGCAGTAAGAAATGCAAGGAGATCTAACTGAATGTAGATGAAGCAGGCATGAGAAAGCTCAACTGTCTTCCTTCTGGCACTTCATGTTAAAAGTCAGTGTAATAACTACATTTCAAATTAAGATATATCCTTTACATCAGTCTATGCGGTTGGTGGCTGGCACATTTGGGACCAGTTTGAATCTGTACGGATGACTGGCCACATGGGAGCACTGTGATGCTCAGTGCATAGAAATAACTGCATCAAGCAGTTTCCTTAAAATTAGAGGGAAAATTATAAGAAAGGTTGAAGTTTATGCAAAAAGAATGTGCTCGAATTAGAGCAGGCAAGTGACAAGTGGAAAGCACACCACCACTTCAATTAAGTTTAAACTGCTTATTATAAAACCATTTTTTTCTCTTTTCCTCAAAGATGTTGGCTTCTTCAGTGAAATATACGAGCAGGCCACAGTCACACTCAGTCACCCTAAGTCTATTAAACTCGTGCATGCTTTAACAGGGACTGCAAGGAACAGGCTCCTTCTCCAGGAGAAGGAAAAAAAAAATCACAAGCTAGCTGGATCCTGTATTCATAAATACACAAATGTCAATAATTGTCAATGTCTAATAATAAAGCAGATGTTCCTCCCCTGAAATCAGTGATGCTGCAGCCAACTGCAGTGCTTCCAACACTGTTCCAATGGAGATCAACTAATTCAAAGACTTGGAGGATTGAAACTAGTTTTGAGGGTGTGTACATTTTGTTGGCCATGTGCTGTTGGGGAGAAAGCCTATATATTACAATGATGGTCCCTTTAAGAACTTTGGGAAATGATTTCTGATTTAAAAAAAGCAACTTGCTACCAGTAACTAGTACTCATGTGGCCAAGTTGCCTTGGAGGTAAACATTAGAAAAGGGGTCAACAAGTAAATTATAGGGGGAGTTGATTGTGTGCATTGTGCTGTGATCAAGCAAGTTGGTTTTAGAACAAGCTGGATGCAAGGAACATTTCTTTCAAACAGGGTTCAATTGAAATTCTGTGTGCTGGCTAAAAAAATAAAATAAAATTCTTGTTAACTGAAGGACTCTAACAACAGTGAGTTGGACTTCTAGAAATAGCCAAGCTGGGAGAGAGTTCTAGATGCAAGACTCCAGAGTTAAAGAACATTAGAACCAGAGAGATCTAATCCGAGGTGGCTACACCTGTTGAATGGGGAGTCTATAACTCTGGGACTGTTGGAGGAGATTTGAAGGGACAACCTTGCTGGAAGGCCCAAGAAAGTACTGAGCTTATAACAATCTTTGAAACCGTATTGAGAGTAAGTGGCTAATCTTCCAATTTCTGATAGGTATCTGACTTGAGCTCATGTGGTGGGGTGGGGAATGTGTGAAGGGGAAGGAGTTAAGAAGAGCAGTTTAGATATGTGTTCATTGTATTTTTAATATCTTTAATGTAATTGACCAAGATACAGTGCATTAGTATTCATGTTCTTTGATTTTTGTGTAGTAAAATTCTTTTGTTTTAAACTGTAAACCTTGTGGTTCATTCTTTTAGTAAACATCTGGGTTTTTGAATATCCAAAAAAAGTTAACTGTTCTCCACTGAGATCATAACAACGCTAAGAGTAAAATTGCTTGAGGACAGTTCCCTTGATGGAATAACTGGTTATAACAGTGAGCCGACTCTCAGTTCAGAAAAGCCACAGATTCAATTATGGTCTGTTAGTTAACTTATTCAGCTGTCTTATTCAGCTTGGAGATGGTAAGGGTCCTCCAAATGGCCTAGGTGCTCCAGGTTCCTGCTCTAATCCCTGTTGGAATGTGTCCATATGTGAACATTGGTAAGTACAGGATCAATTTGGCTATGATGCCCATCCCCACAGTCAAATAGCCTCCATGGTCGAGACACAAAAATGAAGAATGGTCAATTGGGTGTTACAGCTGAGGGTCACCAACTTATATGAAATAATACCCCGGTAGGTAGTCAGGAGAAATTCATCAACATGAAAGGAAAAAATATTTTCGGTCATCACACTTTGAGAAGGTAGCAAAGTCAAAGTATTTTAAAAACCACAACAGGCCATGAATTACTTTATTAAAGATTAGACCTTCAGCAAGTACATTCCTGAATAGCGTTTTGTAAAGAGTTGATTATCTCAGAATACTAAAGCTCATGAACTATATCTTAGATCTATTGAGCTCACTATAATAAGCAGTGCACTTTGATCAAACAAATTCTAAACACAGCCTTTCTTAAAATACTTATATCAGAGAGAATGCATCTATGCCAAAGGCTAGAAGTCTGATTTTTGATCACTAACTTTCATAGGGTTGGAACCTGTAGCGATTGCAGCTTTGTTAGTAAATAGTAAAATTACTATCAATACAGAGAAATAGCTGGATTTCAGCATGAGTCATTACTTACGTCTGTAAAAGGATTCACTGAAATCCTGTATCTTTTTAAAATGTCTGAGAGTTAAGTTAAGGATGATTTCAATTCATTATATCACTGGCTCTACTACCTTCCTAACTACATATATTCTTGTTGTTTTGGTTGTAAGAACTGGAACATCTTAGACAAGTATCCTTGACAATAAAAGTACATCACAGAACACAATATTACAATTCAGGCTTACTCCAACTGCGTACAAGCATTATGCATACCATGAGCATGACAGCATGCCATGTGTCAAACAATTACCCTTATTACTGTAAAAAGAACCAATTTGTATTTTTATTACTGTAGGTTTTTCATAACCTCAGCACATCCCAAAGCAATTTACAGCTAATTAAGTGCTTTAATGTAGGAAATGTAGCAGCCAATTTAAACGCAGCAAGGTTTCAGACACCATTGAAACAAATGGCCAGATAATTTATTTTGGTGATAATGGCTGAGGGATAAAAATTGACCAAGATTCCTTGGTGAACTTAATTACTCTTCAACAAATCAGTGCCATAGGATTTTTTTCCCATCCATTCTAAAGGCAAATGAAGTTTAATACATCATTTGAAATACATCAGCTCTGGAGCACTCCCTCAGTACTGTACCACAGTGTCATGCTAGTTTTCTGCACAAGCCTTAGATTTAGAATATGAACGCATAACATTCTGATTCAGAGGTGAGAGTTATATTCACTGAGCCATGGCTGTATAATACAGTACAGGTTACTTGGGATGCCCACCATTTTCCATCTATGCAAAAGCAGGAAATACCGTAGCCAGTTCACTAAGTTCAGACTAAAACCAAGTTTATAATAATTATACAAAAGCAAACAAACCAAGAAGCCATCAACTGTTGAAATACAGAGCAAAATATAGGTGAAATCAGTTCACAGGTGTTTAGAAAGCCTTACGTCTGGTTTATGCAAGGTTTTTGAAGGAAGCAGGCTTCCCAAAGTCATGGTTGTACCTGCGTGGCTTGACAGCTGTGTTGGCCCATGAAATCCAAATCAATACCAAAAAGTTGGATACTAAAATCTGTACTGGATTTAAATATTGAACAAACATCATCTTCATCCTGATGGCCACCGTTGTGTGTATCTGTATCAAGCTGTAAACAGATTTTCGATATGCAAACATTAAGTGTCACTACATAATAACTTCTATCTGTTGTCCCTGGCATTGAAGGATGGGTCTGGCCACGTTGCTGGGGAACAGTCCATTCAGTGGGACCGTGCTGTACTACCTATCCCTCAAGGAAAAGTTAGTGCATAAAAACACCTTTGAACATACATCCATCAGGCAGTGATCCACACAATGTCCTCGAGGCCCTGCAGAAAAAGGAGATGGTGAATTATGTTGAATGGTTTCCTGAGCAGACCATCAAAGTCATTTGGTAGAGTGCCTCATTGCCAGAACTTTCAAACAAGCACAAAGATGCAGCTTTGCTGGTGGAGAGAAGGGCCATCTCCATCAGATCCTTCCTGCACGATCACAGTCTCATCACTTCTGCACGCAACCCTTGAGCGGTTGCAGTGGGGAAGAGACCAGTGCCCACCGCCTTCTAGGATGTGCTTTTGCAAAGCAGGCCTGGAAAGAAACGTACTGGTTTTTGTCAAGGTTCAGCCCAAGCAGCTCTGTAACACAGGACTCTGTGCCTATGGGCTGTTCCCAGGGATGCAAACTGAGATAAATGTCAACAGCAGCTGGTGGACCATCGACTCGGTCAAAGACACTCTTTGGTCTAGGTCATTAATATATATTGGGAAATGCAGTGGTCTGAAATCACTGAAATATCTGTTGTTAGCAAATGAGGGAGTAAAACATACTGATTATCCATCTCATTTTAATTTAATTTTACGGAAAGCAAAATTGGATTAAAGTAGAAGCTGAAATATCAAACTTAAAAACAAAATTAAAAATATGGAATTAATTATAATGGAGAAATTAGGCATTCCACAAATATAGGGGTTCTCCCCACAGTGATTGTTTATACATTTAATTATGCTGTTAAAAACCCAGTTACATATTACTCAACAAGGTGCAACTTTTTAAAACATTTTTACAGTGCGACTAACAGCATAAAAGGGAACGTTCTCAACAGTTCAGTGAATTCTAACTGATTGCAGGCACTTCAACATAGCACCCTATGGAGAAGCACAGAATCACTGACAGCAACTTCTGGATTTGTGTGTTTAACTGTGCACCAGGGTAATGGCACTAGGTCATAATGCTCATTGGAGAGTTGGTGCAGACACGATGGGCCAAATGGCCGCCTCTTGTGCCATTAAGATTCAGTGATATGTAGACTCCAGAAGTTGCTGTTAATTTCAGAGGAGTAATGATGGCGAAGGCTGACAATTTCGTTGTCATTACTACTGCAAAATCTATGCCTTTGTAAAGTTCCAATCTTTATTATGCTTCCTGTACAATAAGTTATATTTCTTGTTTTTTTTGCTTTCTACTTTGTAGTCTGCATAGTTCAGTGGGGATTCTTCAATCTGACTGATTGAAGAGCTTCCCTGCTGCTCACAGAAGCCATAGATTCCCTGTAGACGACACCACATTGGATCAGACACCCGATTAACAGAAATCTCTGCTGACAAGCCTACAAATAGACTCTGGGCAACTTTGAGGTGCATGGCAAAAGCTGTTCTTTCTCCACTTGCAGCAAAATCTGGGCCAATAAAATCACAGTGCAGCTCCCTATGGTTGGGTACTTTTGTTTTCATTACTCTTTGCAGATGAGATTTGATCCAAGGATTTAATACTGCCAGAAAGAGGATTGCAAATTCCTCATTTACAAAAAGCCCATTGGTCTTTATGAATTTAATTTAAAGAACTGCAGCTTTTGGGTGCAGTAGCAAGATGCAGAGGATTGAGTTCTTGCAAATAAGATGTTTAAGCAGGTTGATTGGTATCTTGAACGAAGTTTACATCACCGCTTCCTTTTACAACTTCCTTTGTCACAAAGACACCCAGAACTCAGTAATTGCAGATGATAGTTAAAAGGCAAATTAAACATTAGCTAAGGGAATATTATGCTCTGCTGTATAATGATTATGTATATCAAAGATAAATAGGAAGGGGAAATTATGTGAATCAGGCTAGTAGTCATTTTGCACTCATGCTATATTAATCTTTCCAGCTGTAACTCGCAATGTTATGGTAGAACACAAGATCTTAATTAGTCAACACTACAACAAAAGTACAACACTATACCCAAAGCAGAAATAGCTTTAGAAGAGCTCCTTCTCTGACCAAGCAATCTTGAATAATGTGTATATATAGACTCATACGCACAGATTATAATGGAGAGGAGGAACAAATTGAAAAGGGACACATAGAAACAGCTGTAACAAAAGAAAAATAAAAACAATAACCCAAAGAAACTACTGATACAGCAATAGCAAATCACATTATATTACACGCGTGAAATTGTCTTGTTCAAATATCTCCCTCCAACATAACTCGGGGGAAAAACAACATAATTTAGAATAAGATTTTAAAAATCTAGTATCTAACTCTTTTGATAAGCATTCCATAAAGCAGTTTTAGTTTATAGCCACCCTGTTGAAGGTCAACCCCATTTTCAGATCAATTTCATCTTATTGCCAACAGTCAAATTATTTTCTAAACAAAGGATACGGAACCACATTGCAACCAGGAATTCGACTGTTAATGAACTCAGCAGCTACTTCAGCTTTTGGCCTTCCTACATCTTTTGGTCTGTTTAAAAAAGTGTTAATAAGAACATTGAAAGTAACATTTTCCTAATACAAAATCATTAAACACCCATTAATCAAGCTACACTGGATACACGGCTGAGGCAAGAAGGCAACTTAAAAATTCCACTATTGTAAAAGGATTAGCACATACAGATTAATCAAGAATTTCAATACAAAAGCAGTCAGCTTTCAGCTACATCCACCCAGCTTTGGGTATCATATACTCCCCAGTACGGGCCAATTACTCCACGAAGAAAACAAGTGCATATAGAATTTTTGCACGTGTCAAATACTTAACTGAGAGGCACTTTGAAATAAATAAGGCAGAACATTTAAATTTTAAATGGGCGTTTTATAAATTAAGCTTTTGTAATCAGCCATTTAAAATATAAAATGCTGCACTCACAAATATGCATCTTGGAACAAAAAACTATTTCAATGCATGAAGTCAACAATGGTACCTCTATACTAGTAATTATACAGGCTTAAAAAAATAATTTTTTTTTTATAACTGTGGACTTGAAAAGCATTTTCTACACAAATTGCAATTCAGAGGACGCAATTCAGAGGACTCAATTCAGAAAATCAGTAACAGCAAAATTTACAATGCAACCATATATAATTACTTACCTAAATAAGAATTGCCTGTTCAGATTAGAAACATCTATTGTATCCATATCAATTACATCAATTTGTCTGAAGCCCATTAGAGCCTGTGATAAGAAGATGAGGTCAGTGATAGCGTACAACAGAACTACTGAACGTACTTTCTACATACAAAGTTCAATTTGAAATGCTAAAAGGTTCGGAAATACACTGTTGGTTAATTGACAGCATTACAAAAATCAGTAAGAACTGCTTCATGCTCTACCACAGTCTGACTTCTGTTGGAGCCGACTGCCCCATTTGCAAAGATCAATAAAATACATCTGCACTGAGCAGCTCAGAGTAGCCCTCAGTAGCAAGGTTACATAATGCGAGGCCCAACTCAGTTTAAAGGACACTTTTTGGGACAAATACTTCACATTTAAAAGTATATTTCTCCCACTGACTTTTTTCACATATATCCAACAAAACATGACTTGCATAGGTCACTGCTCATTCCAGGTCTTGAAATGTTTTATTGTATAGCTGCTAGAATTCAAGTTTATTTATTGAAATTCCAGAACACATTTTTAAAAAAAATAAAGAAACTGATCCTCTTGAATTTTTTACAGGTAACAAAATATCACCCTTCTTACAATTTTTCCAGGCACCATTATTCCCTCAACCAAATTCAAACACAATTAATGTGCCATTCATCTCACTGCTGTTTGTGGAACCTTAAAATGTGCAAAACGTTTGTGTTTTTGCCTACTTGGTAGAAACTGAAGTTCAAAATGATTGAATGTGTGATGCATCAAGACATTTCTGAGATTCAAATTCCTTTATAAACGCAAAACATATCTTCAGTTGTGGGTTCTGAGACAGTGAGAGCTAGCTGTAACAAATGTCTCAAGCATGAGTGGGACAGAGCATAGAATGACCTGATGATTGACACCAAAGCAGAAATTGAGCTGAGCAAGGGCTGAGAACTAAATCGGGATGAAACAATGCCACATGGTTCAAAAGTCAAAAGGTGAAGGGAGGGAGAAAGGTTGTAGTTGCTCTCTTTAGTTTGGGGGACAGGCATGCAAGAGGTCAGAGGCTAGGTATTCTGCGGCAAGTGACTCCTCCAAGTCTTTCCACCATCTACAAGGCACAAGTCAGGAGTGTGATGAAATACTCTCCAATCGTGTGGTTGAAGGTGCAACAATCCAGGCAAGAAGCTCAACACCATCCTGGACAAAACAGCCCATTTGATTAGTCACCTACCACCTTAAACATTAATTCCTGCCACCACCAGTGCACAGTCTACCATCTACAGTATCCATTGCTGCTACTTGCCAAAACTTCAAAAGTCAAACCCACAACCTCTACCTCCTAGAAAGTGAAGGGCAGCACAGGTAAGGGAACACCAACCACTACCTTCAAGTTCTCCTCCAAGTCATACATCACCCTGACTAGGAAATATATCACCATTCCCTCATCATCGTAAAAAGTGTGGAATTTGAACTCTGGGAATACCTTCACCTCATGGACTGCAGCGGTTCAAGGCAGCAACTCACCACCACCTTCTCAAGGACAATTATGGCTGGACAATAAAGCTGAACTTCTCAGTAATGACCACATACTGTGAATAAAAAGGGAAGCAACACTGGCACCTGGGTCAGGTCATAGCAGATGTTTCTGCTATGCAGACCTGAAGGATTAACTCAAAATATTCCAAGAGTCAGCCAGCGTGGTGACTGGCAGATCATCTGATTTCCCAAGCACTAATCCAGCTTCTCTACTTTTGAATTCTTGAAAGTTTAACAAATGCAAAACTCTGCTCATTCTTCAGTTAAGTTCACCACCTTGTTAACCAAGTCTATTACCTTACCAGTACATAACTGCTACAAGTCCAAATGCTAAATGCTGTTTGTAAACCTGTTTACAGTTTGGCAAGTATGGTCAAATTTTTGGCTAAATTATTGAAAACCAGCATGAAATGATTGCCTCTTTTAGGAGAATTGACATTTTGAAGTGTGATGCGTGTGTCAGATCAAAGTTTTATAGAAATGTCATATGGCAAGTCAGAGGTTGTGTAGTTACTGGAGGACATGAGTGTCGACACAAAATGTATAATTCTGTTGCTAAATGGGGTTTATCCCTTTAAAGCCACAAACTCAATTGCTTTAGAGTAAACGCAAGGTGAGGTCAGAATTGAACAGATGTTTGGAATGTACTTATTTCAGGCCCCAGGTCCATAACAAGCCATTTAAAGATTATTTTCCACTTGTAACAAATATGCAACTGATGTGTGCACTGGATGCAAGAAATCTCAATGTAATATTGATATAAAGACAGATGTATATAAATCCACCCCTTGCATCGCAAAACTAGGTCAGAGTATTTGTGATGGGGTTATTCTGAATTCAAATTGTAGCCCCACTTAATTTCAAAACTTTTTGTATAATCAGGAAACAAAGTTAAAAAGATACATTACCAGATTTTTAAGGAGTTCACATCCTAAACCTCCTGCTCCAATAACTAAAACTTTGCAGGTCTCTAGAAGAAACTGGAGTGACTGCAGAAAGAAATACTATTGCTCAGTCAACATCACAGAAAAAACAAGAAAATGAATTAGGGCTTTTAAACAGATTTTTGATAACTAAGTTTTGACTCAACTTAACAACACACCCACAGAAAGAATAGGCTATAGGTTTGGTAGGAACGGTTTTCAAAATATACACCAACATGGATTTTGCGGCCAGCGGTGAAACAAAGGCACTTGCTGCTGACATCAAAAAAAGCCTCGCTGAGAAATCTAACAGTCTCTGCAGTGTGAACTTTATCCCTTTCAGTGGATTGTAACATTCTTTCGTGGATTTCCAGCGTGCAGCTCCAGTGATGTCATTAAGCTATCTAAGCAGCCAATCACATAAAAAAATTTTCAAGGGCAGCCAAAAAAAGCATTAAAATCAAACCACTTTTTAAAAACTCTACACGCAGCAAAATGAAGGTTTGGTCATAGATGTCAGGTGAAGGCAGAAACTAAAATATCATGAAAAAGACTTTCAATTTTCTTTGAATATCTTGTAATTAATCATTATGGGGACAGTAACAATACTCCATAAATATAAAATTATTTTTTCAGGGCCAGATCCATTGTACAGTAATAGATATTACTCAAATCACCATGAAAAACAGTCACTCATGATTAAAAAGGGGAAATTCTCCTCAAATCAACTGTTTTGACTGGTTACTGGAGGGCAGAGAAAATATAGCCTTTGACAGAGCAAGGAGTGACAGGATTTGTGTGTTCATCTGTACTTGATCCTGAAGTTTCACTCAATCTCAAAGGGGTAATGACTATGAACAGTACACCCACAAAATCTGGGCCATCAACTTTTAAAGGGCAGCTCCTCTTTCGAAATCTCGGTCCCCATTTGTGTACACATACAAGTGATGAACAATAATTTACAGTACTTTTCTGGATGTGTTGGGATTTTATATTTAAAGGTGGACCAGTATGTGGGAAAAGAGAGGTCATGCAAGCTTTCACAATTGGTACACTATTCATGCTGAGTTCCTGAAAATTCTGAAAGTATCTGCTAACCTTTAATTTGGATCATTTGAGTGAAAAGTTATATATCTGATTTCAAATTGGAATGGTTTTTCTCTACTGGATGAAGATTTATGGTGGGGAACAGAACCTGTACAGCATTTTAGCACCCTGAAATTTAGTTATATATAACATAGATTAGATGCTCTGTTGGTGTGCTGTAACTCTAATTTTGGCAGAGTATTCAATGCTGCACATTAAGGGGACAATTCCATTACCATGCAAATAAATAGGAAACCAAATGTCAGAACGTGCATTTTTCCACATTGTGAATTTCTGTCCGAGATCTAGGTTATGATTTCGCCAAACCTATTTATTTACAACAGCCAACAGAAGAAACCTTCACCCCATCAATCTGCAGCGGATTCAAAGGCATATCCGGCATAATTCAGGGACTAAATTGCATGATCTTAGTATTTTAGGAACGGATAGTGGTTAATTGACAGTTAGGGGTTGACAGTTACTTCTCCACAACGATGGAAACTTAAGAGGATAAGTGAGTCTGTATGACTCGTGCACTTCCCAACAGCTTTGACAAAGGCTTCACAGTCTATTGATAGAGGAAACATAGTAGATGTAGATTTTCAAAAGGCCTTAGATAATTTGCCATGTAGACAACTCATTGCTAGGTGAAGGCATACAGTACCAAATGGAATGCGGTAGCGTGTATAGGAGGTTGCTTATAAATTGAAAAATGGATAGTGTGGTTACAGGATGTTTTGGATTGCAGCATTATAAATTGATTTATATTAAAGAATATTGATCCTTCGGGCATATCAGTCAATCTCCCATACCATTATGCACTGGAAGTCAAGACCAAGTATAGTCTACAATTAAAACAGAGATTAAAGACTCTTCAGCTTTGAAGAGTCATATGGACTCAAAACATTAACTCTGTTTCTCTCTCCATATATGCTGCCAGACCTGCTGAGTTTTATCAGCATTTTCTGTTCTTATTTCAGATTTCCAGCATCCACAGTATTTTGCTTTTATCTTGGAGATTAAAGATCGCTTGATAACAGGATCAGAGCAGGCAGTTGTAATTTAAGCACTCATTTTAAAGTCACTACTTTACTTCTATATAATACTTGAGTCAGTATATTCAAATTTCTAATTAAATAGCAAAACTTGTGACGATTTGGGAATCCCCAAAGTAGAGGAGCTTACAATTTCTCTGTGGCTGAGGTGAAGGAGCTGGGAGGCACAAAATCAAGCCACTACAATGTTACCACTGGCGTGAAGTTCAAATTGTAGCTAGACAAGTTTATATGGACAGTTTCACAGTTACACAGTGTTCAGAGGACAGAAAGAGACAATTAAGCTCAACAGATCTGTCAGTGTTTATGCTCCACATGAGCCTCTGCCCACCCCAGTTCACCTCACCCTCAGTCTACCCTTCTATTGCTTTCTCCCTTATGTTTATCTAGTTTCCCCTTTACTGCATCTATTTAATTTCAACTACTCTTATGTGATAGCAAGTTCCATATTCTAATCACCTGAATATAAATTCATGCATTCACACTTATAATTGGAAGTAGTAGACTAAAATGTAACAGAAAGTAAGATTTTGTAGACAGAAAGTGAGTGCAGTCACAAGAGGGCAATTTAAACATAACCCATTGGCAGGAATTTGATTGAATCAGACTAACTACCTATTTTACATCCTGCCACAAAAAGTGGGAAATATAGCAAATAGAAGATGCAAACTTCAGGAATTCATCTAAATTATTGTGTGGAGTTAATCAAGTCGATAAATAAAAACAGAAAAATTGAGTGTTTCAGTTACATAAGCTTGAGGTTTTAGGTCAGAAGTAGCTTTCCAAATTTATCCAGCTATCGTATAAGTCACTGATTTTGTTAGTCCCCATTGTGACATATAAGAACATTCAGCAAAGCAAAACAAAAAAAAAACACTGCTGCAATCCAGCATTAAACTTTGATTTATAATTTAATGTTTCTCACTTCAGTGCTTGGTTCAAAGTCAGGGTGCGTGAATGGTCCTGAACGCTCAAGAAACTTCCTCACGTGATTCCAGCGACCTTCCCAGTCTCCAGTGTCCCCATACCCACCATCAACAGCCATTCTGCACAGAACAAAATAAACTCAACTAGAAATTTAGTTTTCACAACACAGTATGATTATTAGAAACATGAAATGAAAAGAACTAGTTGTCTTAGGTGTTTTCAACAGCAGATATATTTTTTAAAAAAGAGGCGGATAGACCTAATAACACCAATAGTTACATTTTTAAAATCTTAAATTAGAATGCCAGAGTTAAAAACTCAGTCAAATTATACACAATTGAAGCATCTCTCAGATGGGGAATTTTCAGCAATCTCAACAATATCATCAAAGACTAAAATTAAATGAAAACTGGCCCTTTTTTGGAATATCATTAAATTTCACAAGCAACACTGACACCAGCCAAAACAAAAGTGTCAATTTTATACTGAATTTGCAATTCTCCCTATCCAACCTCCCAATCAAGTATAGTTCTGATGTGCTGCAAAATGGGCAGGGGCAAGAAAGGAAATTAGAAAAAAACAATTGATTATAACTCTACAGATAATACAGTGGTACAAAATGTCAGTAACCAAGCATTGTCACGAGTCCAACACACCATAAAGGAGCCGGGACAAAGTTGAGGTGCTAATCTTTATCCCTTAGGATGAAATACTAAATCAAAGTCTTAAAGATAAAAACATACAGGATTGTTACCATGAACCATTTTCACAGTGCCATTAGAAGGGGGCTGTGAAGTCTCCTACTTACTTTCCCATTTCAGGAATAATACATGGGACATATTTTTAAAAAAAAATACGGGGGGTGGGGGGGAGAGAAATACAGTCCTTCCATATTATAGAAGAGGAAATTATCTGGTGCTTAAAGCAACCAACACAAACTATTTTAAAACGTAAATATAACAATAAATTTAAATCACAACAATTTTAGAGAGTTGTTGCAAAACTTTGGAAATCCAGATTTATCCCAGTTAAAACATACACATCAATCACTGTTCCTACAGAAATGGTGCAAACATAATTGGGAATTTAGTTGACAATTTGTTTCATGTGATATTCAATTCAAGCCAATGAATAAATGCTTAATAACGCCATTTAATGTTTTAACATTTATTGCAAAAAGTACGTTCTGCATGAAAGTGCATTTGGCAATCCATCAATTCCCCAGATTTCCTCTTTTTTAATATTCCTCCAAGCAGTTAGCTCCCGAGTTTAGGACGAATAAGGATGCAGGTTTAGGCCGGACTGATCCCGCTGCTCGGAGCTGCAGCTTTATAACAAGCCCACAGCCTCAGACCTCGCACAAGCAGAAACCAAGGCCGCTACATTCATTCAACACTAACTTGTCAGTGTGCTCTTCTACTTTCCTTCTTTTCTTCTCCCTAAAAAGAGAGAATAAAAGAAGGTTCAGACGTGCTCACCCAAGAGAAGAACAAGCAGAAGTCAATGTGAAAGAGGCCTGAGCGGCCGGAGTTCACGCAGAAATACTCACGGCTCCGCCACATCCGCCATATTTTCCTTCTCCCAGACTCCATCACGGTCACCAGGCGGGAAGCTTGAACCTTACTCCCCGGCCGGCCAATCAGAGCATCCCATAATGCCGCGCGGCCAGCAACCGGGTCGCGCTCCGGCGCCTCTGCATGACGTCACCAGTTGCCTTTGGGCAACCTCCAGATTGGCTTCTAGGGTGCTGGAATCAGACCCGTATCTTATCTTAATTTATTCATTCACGGGATGTGGCTGTTGCTTGTAAGGCGCACATTTATTGTCCATCACTAACTGCCCTTAAGATGATGGTGAGCTGCCACCTTGAACTGCTGTGGTCCATGTGATGGTGCGGGTACACCCACAGTGCAGTTAGGGAGGGAGTTCCAGGATTTTGACCCAGCGACAGTGAAGGAACGGTGATATATTTCCAAGTCTGGATGGTGAGTGGCTTGGAGGGCAACTTGCAGGTGGTGGCAGAGGGACCAGGGCATGCGTTAGAAACTGGAAGGAACGAGTGGCTATGGTGGAACAAAAACTGGGCATGTGGGAGCGACGCTCCCTCTCCATTGCGGGTAAGAACTTGGTGATCAGGTGTGAGGCACTCTTGGTGTTGCTGTACGTGGCGCAGGTCTGGACCATTTCTCACTCCTGCACGATGGCAATCACCCGAGCCATCTTTTACTTTATCTGGAGGTCGAAAATGGATCATGTGCACAGGGATGCAATGTACAAGCCTCTAGATGAAGAGGGAAAAAAAACGTGCCCAACATCACCCTCATCCTGATGGCTACCTTTGTATGCGGCTGTATCAAGCTGTGCGTAGACCCTCGGTACGCAAACACCAAGTGTCACTATGTGCTGAGGTTCTACCTGTCCCTAGTGTTGCGAAGGATGGGTCTGGCCACGCTGCTGCGGAATGCTCCAAGTAGTTGGACTGTGCCATGCCACCTGTCCCTCGTGGAAAAATTTATGCAGAGAAACACCTTTGACCACAAGTCCATCAGGCAATGGTCGGCACGTAACGTCCTAGAGGCCCTGTGGGAAAAGGAGATGGTGGATCCTGTCAGATGGTTCCCCGAGCAGACTGTCAAAGTCATCGTGCCCCATCGTCAGAACTTTCCAACAAGCACCAAGATGTAGCTTGGCCGGTGGTGAGAAAGGTCCTCCCCATCAGATCATTCCTACATGCCAGGAGTCTCACCTCCTCTGCACGTTGCCCTCGAGGTGGTTGTGGCGGGAAAGAGACTGTTGTTCACCTCCTGGTGGAATTTGCCTTTGCAAAGAGTCTGGAGAGAGATGCAGTGGTTTTGTCGAGGTTCATCCCGAGCAGTTTTGTGACGCAGGACTCTGTGCTCTACGGGCTGTTCCCAAGGACACACTCCGAGACAAACATCAACTGCAGCTGGAGGATCATCAACTCGGTGAAAGACGCTCTTTGGTCTGCCCGAAATTTGTTGGTCTTCCAGTGCAAAGAGTTGTCCCCGACCGAGTGTTGCAGTCTGGCACATTCCAAGGTCCAGGACTACGTGCTGAGGGACGCACTAAAGCTTGGGGCAGCCGCCGCAAAGGCGCAATGGGGAAAGGTCACTGCCTAAGACCTTTCTGCCATAGTGCACGAGGGGCTGGGAATTGTATAGACCCCTTGGGCTGTACAACTCACAAAGATTGTATGTAGTGAATACTAAATGTAGTGAATACTAAATGTATCATAATTGTATTGAAGCACCTCAGAGTGCAACATGATGTATGTCAATAACTCCAATACCATTGCACTGTCTGACTGTAATGACCATATTGAAATGATTGTAATATTCATTGATTGTATTGAAGCACCTTGTGATCCATGTGTAAAAGTTGAATATGATTGCACTTTTTGTAATGGCCATTTAGAAATGTTTTGTAATGTTCTTTCAGATATTTTATGAATAAAGTATATTTTCCCAAAAAAAAACTTGCAGGTGATGGTTTTCCCATGCATCTGCTATCCTTGTTTTACTGGACCAATAGAGTTGACACTGGGTTGCCCCAGGATCAGCAAACAAAAACATCACAAGTGCTCTTTATAGAGCACGACTAATATTGGATGATCTAATCAAACTAAGAAAATAAACATTGAATGCCATCAAAAACAAATTTCCAACTAAATCAGGGTGATATTAACAATGCTGGCAAGACCTGCAGTGCACACCAGTCACAAGACATCAAACAAGATACAACTTCTCTGCCCTAAGGAGAATAATCTCAGCTTTTCAATTTCTCCATATAACTGAACTCCCTCAACTCTGGTGTCATCCTGGTAAAACTCCCCTGTATCCTTGAAATATGTCCTAAAGTGTGGAGCCGAGTATTGTGCATTATATTCCAGCTCAGGTCAAACCAGTGATTTGTAAAGGTTTAGTATGATTTCCTTGTTTAGTATGATTTCCTTGTTTTTGTATGTAATGTCCCTATTTATAAAGCCAAGTATCACATGTGTTTTCTTAGCCACTTTATCAACTTGCCCTGCCACTTCCAAAGATTTGTGAATATGCACTCCCAGGCTGTTGTCTTTCCTTGCCTCTCTCCCCATCCCCAGCCGCTCTCCCCTTTCCCCGCCTTTCTCCCTCCCCAGCCCGTCATCCCCCGTCCCACCCCCCTCCCCACCC